>NC_136483.1:166406009-166696009 GCF_053919585.1 Euprymna scolopes
TGCTTGGATGGGTTTATCCGTTCGTATATTAATGTCCTATTGAATTTTGTAACTTTCATTTCCCAGTACTGCTACAGGTTTGTGTTTGTACCATTTGTCTGTGTGTTCAAGGTGCAATTGTTTGCATAATTGCCAATTTACTGCCTTGCTCACTTGAGTGCGTTAATTGTCATATTCTTTTTGGGCTAGTTTTATGCATGCGCTTATTACGTGGTGTATTGTTTCGTCTCTTTGTCCGCAGTGTGTGCATTTGCTGTTTTCTGGTGTCTTGTCGATCCTTGCTGTGGTATGGTTGGTTCTAATTTCGTTATCTTGTGCAGCTGTTATTAGTGATCCAGTTTCCCTGTTAAGGTTTCCTTTTTGTAACCATGTCCAAGTGTTTTCGTTGGTCTCATTTTTTGAAATCTTTATGAATCGTCCATGGAGCTGTTTCCTCCCCATTTGTCTTTCCTTGTCTGATTCCTCGTCTCTTTTTCTATGTTGCTTGTTTCTTCCTTGTCCTTTGCCGCAGTAATTATTCTTTCGGTGTTCTGCAGTATGTATTTTTCTAATATTTTTTGTGTTTTTTACAAAGTCTTCTATACTGACCAGCCCTCTTCCTTCGTCTTTCCTTTTCACATATAGTCGATCAGTATCATCCTTCGGGTGTCGTGCATTGTGCATCGCCATGAGTTATTATTTTAGAGTTATTTTTTGGAACTTCTTGCTTTGTGGAGAGGAGGGGATTGCCGCAAGGGCAACAGCTATCCTCTCATACAACCTGCACAGGATATATAGTTTCACTCCACACCATCATCTCCCGGACGATTGCCAACAACAATATATCTGGTATGTTAACAACGCATTTTTTCTAAATATTTAATCAGTTCATTTTATCTTTTTCGACCGCGAGTCACTTTTCATCTCTGATCGGACGTCACTCACGAGTCTCGAACACATCTCTGAACACTTGTGTCTCGAATACGCCCTTTTTCTGCTCTCTCGTGTCGCGAACACGTCTCAAATATATGCTTCTTTGAACACCGGTTACGCCTGAAACACCACTCCTCCAAATACTCAATGTTCTTCCTCTCGGTCATCGTCACGTGTGAATTTTTATTGTTACTGCTGTGACGTCACCTCACGCCGCTGGCTTGGTCATTTGCAAATGGCATATGCAGCTGCTATTTCCAGCGTAAAAAATTAATATACCTTCGATTTTTTACGAAATTTTTACAATAAATATTCAATATGAATCTATAAATGTTTCAAAATTTTTAATTCTTTGTACCACTTTAATGTTATTTTTAGGGGAGCTTAATATGAACCCATTTCTTTATATGAAGATGAAAATATTTCAAATTTGCTTTTAATTTAGTCCATAGGCACAACTTAAGCAAGATTCCTTGACTTGCATTTTCTTCTAAACACCTCTTAAGCTAAAGTCTTAAATTTGAGACATTTTGCAAAGTCAAAATCATGCAACAGGTTTTGATCAAAATATGAGTAAGGATTCTATACATAAGGTTTGTTTTTAATCTTGTACGAGGACATAAATATGGTGCAAAACTCTTTTGTCTGGGGAATAAATTTTAAATTTTACCCGTCCTCGGACGGGTATTCTAATTTTTTATATAAGTTTACTAGCGGTGGGGGGGGTCGACTTTGCCCAGGCGTAAAATACGCTTAAATATGATATTTTAATTCATCCAGATTTCGTACATATTATTATAGAGTTGTGATTTCAAAAGTAAAAAAAGTATTTAGGTGCCATCAGCTAGAATCGAAACCGAAGTTGTAGCATTCAAAGCTGATGACGTTATCACTGTTTCAACGTTACATGCATACGAACTGATTAAAAAAAGATGAATGTACAAACTGTTTAACGACTTTTTAAATGTTGACCCATTTTGACCCATTAAAAACTATTTTAACCGGATAAAGTCCCATAAAATAACGGTCCGTAAAAACGCCAATCATTTGAGGCCCATAGTTTCGGAGGAGATAGAGTTTGAAAATATGGAAACAGACCGACAGACAAAGCGACAGACAGACAGATCGACAAACATATAGCCGTTTATATATTATATTATTAAAAGAACGTATTCATCAGTAATTATAAATAGTTAGAAAATCGATTAAAAATACTAGTACCAGGTTTAGTGTTGTGAGCAGGAGTTTTTTGAGTTATTCAATTTTCACAAGCAAAGCCAGTGAACGGTTCCCGCTTGTAAATGGTCTATTAAGTCCCTCGGCTATTATTGCTATCCTCTCCGTTGTAAAATGCGACACTAACGGCAGTAGAGTTTATTACTAGGTTATTCACTGTCTTCGGTTTTAGAACAGCGATGTGGATTTCTCCAAGAGAAGGATTTTCTGACAATAAATCTTTTGAGCTTTGGAGGAATTAACTGAATGAATTATTAATCGACCGAACATTGTGTATTTAAAAGCTCACCAAGATGCACTTTCCACCTAATAAGCAGACACAGTGGACGAAAAAGAAAATGGCCGCCGAGTTATAAGAATGCGTCCAACAAGCGTTGGAAATGAGGTTTATGACAATGATGTGATGCGTACTGACGAAATAGCAATATTCCAACTTGTCTTGAAGCTTGCTGCCAATTTCGAGATGATTCAATGGATTGTCAAGCATCGGTTAATAGCCAATAGTGGAAAGTGTGATATCCCTAATTTGCGATGTGCAGTGAACCGTTATTCGTAGTCAATTGATGGTTACAAACGGAAATGTTAAAAAGTAGGATTACATTGTACAACGTGAAAAAATGCTCTTATTTTGTAGCGAAACAAGCTTCCCTTACGAATAATTATCTTTGTCATTTATATATGGAGTAAGGATTTCTTTCAATTTTTATATGAGACTTGAACTCAGCGGCCATTTTCTAACTAGGCCGCTCTGTTTGCAAATTACCACGATTTCTCTTCGGATGTAGAGGTGCTATAGGCGAAGGAAGGCGTCCATACATTCCGTGTAAAAGATTTTGCAGTGACTTTCAAGTGACTTTTAAGCAAAAAGTATTCATTTACAAATAAGTCTAAAAAAACAAAAATAATAATAAAAAGTTCATCCATTGCCTTAGGCATGAAGCCCTAATCGTTTAGGGGGAGCGGGGGAGTCGATAATCGTTCAATTTTGTAAAGAAAAAAAATTGGCATCGTTAACCACTCTCATTATAATACCACATTAACTTTGTGACTGTATCTTATTTACATAATTCCTTATTTATTTTCAAAATATTTTATTTACAAAAAAAAACAAAAATTATTGTAGTAGGTGGAACAACATTTATAAATATTAAAAAGAAAGAAAAAATGTAAGTTAGTAGAGCTTTCTTAAGTTTTGAGTGTTAGAACTTCCCACTATTTTCCAAATGTTCCGAAAAATAGCAGGTTGATCTCTAAATAGGAGTGGTTATGTAAGTGAGATGTTGAAAATAAAACAAAACCAGAATCTTAAGTCAATTTTCTATGGGAAACTACGCACTGCTAATCATGAGAAAGGGGAAACTGAAAGCAACGGAAGGCATGAAACTATCCAACCAAGCGGAGATGAAGGCACTGGCTGAACATGACACCTAACAATATTTAGGAGTTCTGAAAGCAGACAGCATCAAAGCAACAGAAATCGACAAGAAAATTGGAAAGTAATACCTCAAAAGAACAAAAAGAACAAAAAACTCCTCGAAACTAAACTATATAGTAGAAACCTAGTAAAAGGTATAAATACATGGGCAGTGTCACTAGTAAGATACTCTGGACCGTTTATATTGGACCAAAGAACTGAGGCATCTCGACCAGAATACCAGGAAACTTATGACTACAAACAATGCACTACATTCGAAGGTTGATGCTGACCGACTATATGTGAAAAGGAAAGCTGGCGGAAGAGGACTGGTTTGTATAAACGACTATGTATATGACACACACACACACATACACAAAAAAAAAAAAAAGAATGAGAAAAATACATAATGCAGAACACCGACAATTAAATTACCACAGCAAGAGACACTGAGGAAACGAACAATACAGATAAGAGAGGCAAAGAATGAGGCAAGAAAAGAAAAATGGGAAGAGAAACAGTTACGCGGATGATTCATAAGGATGATAAAAGATGAGATTAACGCAAAAAGCAAAAAGTTGAGAAAGACACAATCGAAAGAAAACAACATGGAAGATTTATAATAATGGCCTGTGAAATGTTTTTACTCCTGATGGGGGTATGAAGTAGTTTAAAAATTGTCGAATTTTGGATTCAATCAGTTCACCGCTAAATAGGTCACGGACCGCATTTGATGTTTGGCCGCCATCTTGGTTACTGCCAATTACAGTCAGGATCTGATCTGAACTACGCCGCCATCTTTGTTCAACATAATGTCACAACACATACGAGGGGCGTGCAATAAGTAATACCCCTGACCCACTTACCATAGCAGTAGAGCAACGAAACTTGGTACAGTTATTAGTCTTTCTCTACATAAGGACCACCCAGAGTTGTGCATTTCTCCCATCGTTTGATCCAGCTCTGGAGACCGTTTTTGTAGAATACCCCAGGTTGGTCCTCCAACCAGGACGTGACTTCAGAAATCAAGGCTGCATCATCTGGGAAAATATTTCCTTTCAAAAACAACTTCATGGTTGGTAAGAGGTGAAAGTCAGAGGGTGCAAGGTCAGGAGAGTAGGGAGGATGGGGAAGGATTTCATAACCACAGGCCCGTGCTTCTGATCTGGCGACATGCGAGTTGTGGACCGGAGCGTTGTCCCGCAGGAGGAGGGTATTTGCTGATCTTACCCCGCTTGATTTTGATAGCTTCCCTTAATTTCCTCAAAAGTGAAGCATAATAGGCTCTTTTAATTGTGGTACCCTTTGCCAGGAAATCTGTCATCACTACTCCGTCCTGGTCTCAGAAGACTGTGAGCATGACCTTGCCAGCGGAGGGCTGCACCCTTGCCTTCTTTGGAGGTGGTGAGTCCAAGTGCTTCCACTGCATTGACTGGGCTTTGGTCTGTGAATCATAGTGATGGACCCAGGTTTCATCCTGTGTAATTAGTCTTTTGAAAAATTTTGACTTATCTTCTTGGCACATCTCCAAATTTATCCTCGAGCACTCGACGCGTTCTCGCTTCTGGAATGGTGTGAGCAACCTGGGAATACAGCTGGCAGACACTTATGCATATGCAAATGGTCATGAATGATAGTTTCCAAAGACCCTATACTAATCTTGACATCTTGGGCTATTTGGCGAAAAATGATGCGCCGCTTTCCAAAATGGCAGCCTCAACTTAACGGACAGAGGCCTCATCAATGGCAGAAGGGAGGCGCCCAGGTCTGGGAGCTGTTTCCACGGACTTCCGGCCATGTTTGAATTCACGATGCCAGCGTTTTACAAGGTCATATAATGGGGCATTATAACCATAAGTTTCTTTCATTTCATCAAAAGTCTCCTGTGGTGTGAGTCCTGTCAAATACAAAAACCGGCTCACAGCTCGACATTCAACGGGCTCCATTTCACACCTGACTCAGTTCAAACATCTGTAAAATAGAAACCACAATTAGTTCAGAGCTGTAATTTTCAACATAACCCGTAGAGATATAAATCATTGCACATGCTAGATCAGACAACTGGGAGTGGGTCAGGGGCATTACTTATTGCACGCCCCTCGTAACAGGTTATGCGCCCAGCCATCGTCTTTTCTTTGACGGATCGGAATCTAAATTCGAATTGTGGCAGGTAAAATTTCTGGGATATCTAAGGATTCGAAAACTTCACAAAGTGATACAATCTTCAACAGAGAATCCTAACGACCCCGAATTTCTCGAAAATAACGCGACTGTTTTTGCCGAACTAATTCAATGCTTAGACGATAGAAGTCTGTCTCTGATTATAAGAGATGCATTGGATGCCGGACGGAAAGCATTGAACATATTAAGAGAACATTATTTATCAAAAGGGAAACCGAAAATTATATCACTATATACAGAACTAACGTCTCTGAAACGTATCGAGGATGAAACTATTACCGACAATGCCTTAAAACTCTCAGGTGAAATAATAAGCGAGAGCTTGTTGATATCAATAACCCTCAAGGGACTTCCAGACGATTCTAAACCATTTACAACTGTTATAACGCAAAAAGACAAACCCATAAATTTAAGCGAATTTAAGGTTGCATGGCGCATTTACGAAGAGACGAATCGGATGCTTGTAGGCAATAATAACTCCAGCAATATTATGAAGTTCAAAAATGCTTCTCGAAAACAGACACCACCAAATTACGCACCGCAACGCAACGTATTCCCCAAAAGTAATTTTCCCAAGAAAAAGAATAAAATTATCTGCTATAATTGTGGACGACCTAACCACAAAAGTTTCCAATGCCGATTTAAACGCTCTAAAATGGACTCCGTAAAAAACATTGAGAACTTTGAGGAAGAACATATATTTCTATTCACATGTAACTTTGACAATACCACAAACGGTAAAAATCTCCTTGCAGACTGTGGTGCTACTGCACACGTTATCACCAAGGAATCTGATTTTATTAATTTCGATTCAAACTTTAATCCACAAAGTCATTTTGTCAAAGTTGCCAGCAGTAGTCAAATAAATGATATAGTCTTGAAAAGAGATGATGCTAAAATATACCTAAAAAATAATAAAGGCGAAATCTGTAACTGTATTCTAAAAAATGCTCTGTTCATACCTACATTTAAGCAAGACATATTTTCCATGTAGGCTGCAATTAAACAAGGTACGAATATAAAGTTTGGCTAAAACAAGTCAAAATTGATATACCCCAATGGAACTGTATCTGACATTAAAGAAAATGGCCGACTATATTATTTCCAAAGTATGGTTCCCTCAAAAACTGCCTGTCACGACTTGGAAACGTGGCATAAACATCTAAGACACTGCAATACAGATGATATTAAAAAAAATTACCAAATCTAGTCAAAGGCATGAAAATAATACCTTCAGACGATCTCCCAAATTGTGATGTGTGTGTGCACAGGAGAAAATGACAAAAGATATAAGCAGAACGCCAGACAGAAAGGCCACAAAAATTCTCTCACTTGTGCATTCTGACTTAGCAGGTCCGATCAGCCCGATGGGGAGAAATAATCTAAGGTATGTTTTGAACTTTATTGATCATTTTTCCGGTTTAATTATAGTTTTTTTTCTAAAAAACAAATCCGACACTATCCTCACCACTAAGAAATATTTAGCTGATGTTGCCCCGTACGGCTCAGTAAAATGTATTTGCTCAGACAATGGGACTGAATTTACTAGTAAAGACCTTGAACTTCTATTAATTAACCACCGTATTAAACACAAGAAATAAGCGCCGTTTTCTCCCTTCCAAAATTGCACCGCTGAAAGGGCATGGCGAACCCGTTTTGAGATGACAAGATGACTACTTATCGAATCGAAATTAATGCATAGTTTATGGACGTACGCTTTAATGGCAGAAGCATATATCAGAAATAGATCGTTCAATAAAAGGCTAGGTAAAACGCCGTATGAAGCGTTTTGCGGTGTAAAACCTAAAATTAACACAATGCATCTATTTGGTTCTGATTGTTTTGCATTTATAGTAAACGCCAGTAAACTAAATACTAAAAGCGAAAAAGATATTTTCGTAGGTTACGATAAAAACAGTCCAGCATATATAATATACTTTCCAACCCAAAATGCCATAAAAAGGGTTAGATATGTAAAATTCAATGATACATTAAATTTAAAAAATGGCGATCCAGTGGATGAAAAACGTGAAATATTACCTAGCATCTTAATCGATCACAATGAGTAGACGTGACAACATGCTTCTGTGCTATTACTTTTTGTGTCCTTGACCAGACCTTTCCCGACTTCGTATGCAAATTATTGGTGGAAACGCACGGGTCTTTCACGTTAACGAATAACTGCCACCAACGAAGAGGACTTAATGCAGACCAGACAAGTCTGAGGCATGATTTTCGTAGGATCTATGCAGAAAAAATGAACCCTCTATAAAATTTCAAATCATGTATGTCTTTTCTAATAATTACCTGCACTGATTGTACGGACGTATCTAATTTCAGATATGCCCAAGCATCTATTTCAGAGGCATTTTGAATGTGTCAATATAACTCTATAAGTATTGAGTTACAGCATTCTTCACAAAGGAACACGTATAAACAAAACGGTTGAAGACAGAAGATGTTTTTTCGCTTTATTTCTTTGCAAATCACTTAATAATGGGGTGTGGGGGAGATGGGTGTTTTACCATACCTTATAATGGCATTTGAAAACTGCATGTTCACTCATCTAGTCTTTTAATCGAACTTACGATATCTCACTCATTCTCACATTAACTTATGTGTAACGAGCATTTTTTACACATGAATCACCACTTATCAAGGCCCGAAGGCAACTCAAGGATAAGGGTTAATTGGCATACATTAGTCAATGTGATTATAGCGTAGTAAACACAAGTAGTGGGAATTTTGTTAATTGGATTACTTAGGGGGATACCGTTCATCAAAAACTTGTTTATATTAGACTTGAAAACAATCAGATCGTAGTCAGCTAGAAAGCAGACAATCGGAAGAGCTCCATAGTCGTGCAGTTCTAAAAAAAAAAGAAGCTTTGTTTATGGAATCTGCATTTAGGTTTAGGCACAGGTAAAGAGTGTGGGAAATTATTGAGTCTTTTTTTGTGAAAGTTTGGCGAGCGGGGACCATAGATTGAAACTCAGATTCACACTTGCCATGAAAATAACAATAAAGTAGAGAAAGGCTCGCAACGACTCTTCTGTGAAAAAGAGGTTGGAGAGAAGAGAAAAGGGTATCCCCACTAAGCTACGAAGCATATTTTGAACTCTGTCAAGGCAGGATAAGCTGCTTCTAGCAGCTCCTCTTCAGATGTGGCAACAGTACTCCATCGTTGGCCGTACCTGGCTTTTATATATGTAGAGAATTGCATCAGGAGTGAGATATCTACTTGAGCGGCAGAAGGATCCCACCATTTTTCCAGCGATCTTGGCAATGGATTTGATATACGTGTTCCATTTCAGATTGGGAGTAAAGGTCAAACCCAGAAGCTTGTCAAAGCAGGAAGCCTCCCCAAGACGAGAGCCATTCATTTCAATTGATGCCAGCTGGGCACTAGAGCGTTGATGTTGTAAAGATAGATGCCTGGTTTTAGATGCATTAAAAGTAAACAGCCACCTCTTTCCCATTGTGCCACGTGCTGAAGATCAGAGTGAGAGAATTAGAGAGAACTTGGTTGTTTACGGTCTTAGATGTGCTACCATAGATTGTAGTGTTGCTAGCATAAATGTCAACGAATGATGTAAGGATGTGATTTGGAAGATTATTAATGTATATCAGGAAGAGATTTTGACCCAGGATTGACCTCTGAGTGACTCCAGCATTAATAATGAGAGCTTCTGATTTTTGCTCATCATCAACCACTACTCTTATGAACCTATCAGAGAGAAATGATTTAATAATTGAGAAGACATTTCCAGCTATACCATAGTTGCAGATCTTGTGAAGTAGATCTTTATACCATACCTTATCAAAAGCCTTTGATATTTCAAGAGCTGACATATTTCTGTACGCGTTATTCATCCATCCAAACAAAGATTTTACTCGTTGTAAACCATCTTTCTTGTATGATTACTATTTCCTATTAATTTAAGTGTTATGTGACCATTAGTTTATCGGTTAAATATTTTCACACACATACATCTACTGTTTTATTTATATAAAATATCCGTTTATTTATTTTTTGTTGTGTTTTTATGCCGGGATGGTTGTTGTTGTCAGCCGAAAGGACATTCGAACCGCATAAACAATTGCGGAGGTTGATATATGACTTGCTTAATCAATCATTCGGAGAAAGGATTAAATTCTGACAGACGGTAACGAATGCGGCACACATATTATTGAATTGCATTGGTGGTTATCCTCCCGATGAAAAATTAGGTTTGAAACGTCAAATGTGAAGAAGGTTATATAACTATTTTTCTCACTTAGATTGATTCATGAAAAGCAAATCACTGGCAACGCCAAAGGCGCATAATATGAGAAAAATGATAATGTCAATAAGTATATATATATATATATATATATATATATATATATATATATATATATATATATATATATATATATATATACATATATATATATATATATATATATATATATATATATATATATATATATAAGTAAATTTTTGGTACAGCAAAATGGAAGGAGAAATTTCAGAGGAAACATAATTTAATTTAAATACCAAAAAAAAAAAAAACAAAAAAAAACGGGCAGGTGAAATTATTAAAATTTCCTTAAGGCCTTATCGTCTGACCCTCTAAGAGGAATATATATATATATATATATATATATATATATATATATATATATATATTAATATATATATATATATATGTGTGTGTGTGTGTGTGTGTGTGTGTGTGTGTGTGTGTGTGTGTGAACAAATGAATAATAATAAAACATGTTAAAAAACATCTTGAAAAAGAGTTTAAAACATATTTAATTTTAAAAAGGAAGCACAAGATAAGTGGATAGTCCTTA
Organism: Euprymna scolopes; assembly: GCF_053919585.1. Classification (NCBI taxonomy): domain Eukaryota; kingdom Metazoa; phylum Mollusca; class Cephalopoda; order Sepiida; family Sepiolidae; genus Euprymna; species Euprymna scolopes. The sequence goes on from NC_136483.1 coordinate 166,416,592, forward strand.
ATCCGCGGAGTTTCGAAGAAATACTCTCCTTATCATCAGAGGGTAGGAATTAGCGGGATCGGATTTTGCATGTAAAATGCATATTATAAGCTCTATTTCCTTTTCGGTTTTATTGAGCTTTTACATCTGGTTGAGATTACTTTATTTGTAAATATTAACTCTTTAATATTTATAATATATTTTAAGTACACCATTTTGATTACCTTGGTAAACTTATTGTAATTTTTATTTCTTATATATATATATATATATATATATATATATATATATATATATATATATATATTGTGTACAGAAAGTTGTTAGTTGAGACAGATCATTGGTACCGTCGGTTTCAAGCCCGATAATAAGGCCCGTTTAAGGTATCCTTATCAAGCTCTCTTCAGCCAATATTCGTCTATTTTATAACCGGAAGTGTGAAGTATATATACCTCGCGAATTCACGTTTAAATCTCGTTTTGTTAAATCCCCCCTTTTTTATCGAATGATGTAATACCTAATTTTAAACTTTGAATTATTTAAATTTAAGATCTAATTTCGAAATAATATTTTCTTTATATAAATTGATTTTAATTTGAACCAAAATTAATTTTAAAATCTCTTTCCTTATGTATAAAAAAAACTTTAAAATCTGTGTTGGTATCGGTTAAAAACTTAGAAATTCGTTTGATTATATCAAATTACGTTTAAAAAGTTCCAAAAATACGTTTAAAGTTTAAAAAAAATATTTTTAATTATATCGAATCACGTTTAAAAATTTCGAAATACGTTTAAAACTTAATTTTTTAAAAATCAAATCTTTCAAGGTTTGGGGAAGTGAGTATTTATCTATCCTAAGTGATTTCCCTAGTTTATTAACGCTATTATATTTTTCTATAGTTTTAAATTCGAAATAGATCATAAATTACATTTATAAAATATAATTAAAAATTTTTTTTATAAAATACATTAATTTAAAATCTATAATATAATTGCGATTAAAATCCAAGTTTACGACTAATCATTTTTGTATTTACAATTTTTTTTCCTTATTACATACATACATACATATATATGTATATATATATATATATATATATACATATATATATATATACATATATATATATATAAACAACATCTAAGTGTTGTTCTTTTCATTGATCCAATTTGTTAGGAGCCCCTTCCTTCTATGTATGCAACTTTTCAAAGCTTCACTCCTCACATTTAAACATTTTATTTTTGGGTCATGAATGGCCCGGAGGATGTAGTATTTCTCTGCGTTACAGAGTGAGAATTGACTTAATTCCGGGATGTATGCTGGTTTATGCTCTATCTTTCTCCATTTTATGGAAAAGGGTGTATTTTTTTCTTTAAGCTCCCACACGCGGGTAGCTAATGCTGTATTCATCCTTGTTTTAGCTCTAAAGGAGCTCATATGCGCGTAATATCTTTGTTTAAATTGGCCTTTTGTCATACCTATATATATTTCCGGTATATTTGTGGATTGTTCCGTTATTGTGGCCTCATAAACAAGGGATTCAGCTTTACAATTAACCTCCAATGGACAGCTATTTTTGGTCCTGCAAGAGCAGCCTGCGTTATCTATCTTTTTTGGTTCTTTGGATATTATCGACTGTATTGATGGAGCTGTCGAGTAACTAACTTTCACAGTGTTTCTATTAAAAAGTTTATGTAGTCTATGTGTTTTTGGAAAATGCTTGTCTAGAAGTTATAAATAAAGGGTGAAATATAATTGAGCAAGCATATTTTTCATATATATATATATATATATATATATATATATATATATATGAAAAAAATACATATATATATATATATATATATATGAAAAATATGCTTGCTCAATTATATTTCACCTTTTATTTATACCAATCTTTTTATTAATAAAGTTCGATAAATATTAAGTATAACTACAGACCATTTACAAATAAGATAAAAAGTTTATATTCCAAATTCCAAGATGCTGTTCATCTTACCGTTTATTTCACTCTGCATGTTACAATGTTCTATTCCTAACAGCAACTGCTCCGTAGCGCAGAAACAATCATATAATTATTATGTCAATTTTTGAATACATTTCGCATTGACTCGTCAGCAGAATAAGAATTCATTAACTTAAAAAAAAAGACAAGACAAAGAAGCATGATTACATAAATCCGAAAAAAAAATCGGAATATATATATATATATATATATATATATATATATATATATATATATATATATATAAGTGAAATTATATGTGTGTGTGTCTATGTGTGTACATTTCCCTGCTAGCTACTCTGTCAATTTTCAGTCTTCAGAATTGAGATTTATATATAAGGGGTATTGAGATGTGGGACAATCTTTTTAATCTGTTTTCGGCCAGAAATTTAACTGTCAAGGGGTCAAAGTTCAACGATTTGACCGAGAAAAACTCTACCAAATTCCTCCGCCAATTTTGGGTCTAAACACTTGAAATTTAAGGTGTAGGAAACTTGGACATGGATCAAACTTTTTTTGGGGGGGAGGGTCTAAACATTTGAAATTTTACTTAAAGGGTATATAGACAAGACATGCAGCAAGCTTTTTAATCAGTTCTCAGTCAAAGTTGAAAGAGGTGATTTTGCAGACTCTACCCAACTTCTCCGCCAATTTTAGGTCCAAACAATTGAAATTTTAGTTATAGGTGATCTGGATATGAGTCAAATTATATATATATATATATATATATATATATATATATACATATATATATATATATATATATATATATATATATATATATATATATATATATATATATATATAAAATTTGACTCATATCCGGTGCTCGGAGGTGAAGTCATAAACATTACTATCGTTTAAAAAATCAAAACAAAAACCACTTAAAGAGATGAACGATAAAACCGAAGCAGTAAATCGTCTATGGCAACATAACGGAGTGGATAAGAGCGCTGGACTGAAATACATAAGGTCCAAGGTTCGAATCCTACATACAGTCAAGCTACGTTGAAGAGGAGTAGGGCTCCGAAACACGCGTGTCCGTAGATTACTGTTTTAAAAATAATATATATATATGCACAGAAAATATGAACAGCACATAAGGCCCGAGCAAAGCTGAGCTGAACAGTTTATATATATATATATATATATATATATATATATATATATATATATATATATATATATATATATATATATATATATACTATCAGGTCCACCTGGGCTATAAAAACAAAATAGAAGAAGTAAAAAGTGTGTAACATTATTGTACTACACTTCTATCTCTCTACGACTTTCAATCCTTCTCTCTATCTTTCCCTCTTTTCTCCAGCTCTCTTATCTAGATTTCTTTCACAAGCACATTCCTCTCGCTTCTTTTCATGTATTAGGAAATAATAATCATTCACATGAGTTTTCAGTTTTTATGTTACTCCTGGGTAACACTCAGCGTCTTCCTCATCCACCACCTCAAAGTTATAATGAAATCTATATTTGTTTTAATTTATTCACTGATAACAGCTAGTTTTTTTTTTTTTATCTATCTCTCGCATTTAATAATATAATGAAATCTATATTTATATTCCCGGATTACACTGAATATCTTGCCTGAGCCGTTTTCATCAAGCATATAACCTCGTTGAAACAGTATATTTGTATTACTGCGCACACTTGCTCTATCAAAGAAATTAAGTACTGACTCCTGAGCAACGCAGAGTAGAAAATAGCGTATCAAAATATATTGAAAAATCATTCTCTCGGGCAAAAACACGTTTACCAAACTACTCTATGTACGATTGCTCTACCAACTTTCTACATTGATGATTCCTAAACATGAAACGCTAGGATGTCCATAAAATGTTAATATATATATATATATATATATATATATATATATATATATATATATATATATATATATATATATATATAACTACTTAATTTACTCACATAAAGTTAATATACGAAAGTATAGATTTACGCGTAAACTTTAAGTATTTACTTAAAAAGTGCTCAATACATAGGTAGAGCTAGTTAGTAATTTATAAGATATATATGGCGATTAAGCTACATTGAATATTCGGCGTTTCATCCACTCTAGGACTCTTCAGGCTTATGCGCGAATTCTGTGGTTGTTCATCGTTTTTATATGCTCCTCTTTTATTGCGATAGGATGAACAACCACAGAATTCGCGCGTTAAGCCTGAGGAGTCATAGAGTGGATGAAACGCCGAATATTCAGTGTAGCTTAATCGCCATATATATTTTATAAATGATTAATAAAACATTAAAAAGCATCTTGAAAAAGAGTTAAAAACATATTTGATTTTAAAAAGGAAGCAAAAGATAAGTGGATAGTCCTTAATCCGCGGAGTTTCGAAGAAATACTCTCCTTCTCATCAGAGGGCAGGAATTAGCAAAATGCGGGATCAGAATTTGCATATAAAAGTATTTAATGAAACCACAAGTAAGTCACAGATCTTACTTGGTTAAAAAACGGGTGAAGTAAGGGGAATAGGAGGTAAAAGAAAAAATGATAAAAAGATTTTACATGAATGGATAGTCCGGTGAAGGGTAAAAAATCCAAACACGGTCGAATTAAAAACTTCCAATCCAACAAGTATATATATATATATATATATATATATATATATATATATATATATATATATATATATATATATATGTTCAAATTTTACTGAGCTTTTGAATTTAAATATTGAAATCATTGAGACATCGAGTTACGGATTCTGCCGTAGGGAGTATAATTTCATTGATTAATTAATTAATTCATTCTTTTTTGGGTTTTTTTTTTACTACTTATTATTTAATTTATATTTTCATCATCATATTTGCTTGTTATAATATATGTGTGCGTGTGGATGGTTGTTATGAAACAATTGTAATGCATAAGAATTTCGTATTTTTTGTCCTAATTTTCGCGAAAACATTATATGTATGTTCGATTATGAAAACTGATAACCATAAAGCTTCAGTCAATTAATTTTGATTTGATCATTTTATTGGTATTTTAATATATTAAGCTACTAATAAGGTGTATATATATATATATATATATATATATATATATATATATATATATATATATATATATATATAAAGTAGTAGCGTTCATGTATATGTGTGTCTGTGTGTACCACTCCTAATGACCAAAGAAATATAAATGCCAAATATGTTTACACCTCTCCTGGTCAAGAAATATTAATTCCCCATGTTAGGATACTTCTGTCCAAGGAGACATTATATTGTATACAGACTTTCAATATATAGCATTCTTGAAACTACATTTACATTATTGAGTTACGGTCATTAACATATCACATTAAATTAAATTTATTTAAATAATTGCCTTGAAGACATTACTTATTGGACATAATAGCTTTGTTTCAACTGTACTAATTTAACAAATAAAATTATTTAGTTTATTTAAATTTCAAGTTATATTTGATTTAACTGATTTTATCTGAAATCTGAAATCGTTTTATTTTCAAACCAAAAACCAGAAAACCAAAAGGGAAAATAACTGTGATAGTTTAATTGAAACGGAGCACATTATTAAATATTTGTTTTCTATTTCGAAATATTATTCTAAGCTGAATTATTATTTTTATTTATATTCGGAGGAAATTTTTTCGCTCATTCTTAATTTTTAAGTAACCTTTTTATTTGTTAGAGAAAAATAATTAAAACTAATGTCCTCATTTACTTGAATCCTCACGAGGGCAGAGTTAGTCAGAGACACATGTGAACAAAATCCATCATCCTCTGCTCTTTTTTTATAAAATTTAATCGGTGTTGCCCAGGATTTATTATAATAATTATACCATAGCAAGTGTGTTTAATTGCCTGAGAGACAGATTTTATTCATAATTTATTTAATATCTTAAATTAAAAATGCTCAATTTTTACGACGTGACCCAGCGTCGTTTAACTCCTAGAAAAAATGATCAATTTCAGGTTTCTTTCCAACTCCTCAAAAAACTTGAAAATGACAAAATAAATCATTACAACTTTTGTTTCAATAAAAATAGCAGCGAATACCCGTGCGATCTCTAAAAAAAAAGAAAATAAATCTACCAAAAATTAATTCAAAAAACGATTAAATGACATTTTCCTTCATTTCATATTTCTAATGAAATCACCCCCCCCCCCCCACCAAAAAAAATGAATTTGTCATATTTTGGGGTTCGTTCTGTTTATAAAATTGTTAGGTGAAAATACAGAAGGGTTTCATAAAAATTAATTAAATTTATCGTTATTTTATGTTTCAAATGTAATTCCTGCCACCACCCCCACCCATCACAAAAAAAAATAAAAGTTTTTGTATTTGTCATGTTTTGTCCACCCCTTCGATCGCCAAACTTGAAAAAATGCTGGAGATGACATGTCTGGTTGAACGCTTTGTGGCCAAAATGTGGGTGCTCATTTTACGTTAAATTTATATAGAAAAGTTATCCCCCACGCTTAAATGTTAATTTCTTTTTCAAAATTTCTTCTTTCATATTATTTATAAAGACTGCTTAAACGTATTAGGCCACAAAAAAAAAGACAGGTCTTAATTTTTTTGGTCAATGTCAAGTTTCTTTCCAACTCCCCCCTAAACTTTAAATTTACGACTTTATTTTATTATACCATATTTCTTCAAACTGAAACATAATTATCAACGTATATTTACGCAGATAGATATGAAAATTCTTGATTAAGGTTTGTGCCTATTTCCATTCAATTTTATTATACTACCCCTATTTAAATTAAAACATACTTATCAAAGTATTATTATTATGTACATCTATATCAGAAACATTTATAAACGTTTTTTTTAATTTTTTAATTTTTTGTTTCCATACTTTGTTGACCATGAATCATCATTATACCAGATAAAACATACCCATTCCTGTGTCTCGATACATCTTCTATCATTATATGTGATCAGTTTTCTATAATAGTCAACGATATAGGAGCCTATTCGTGACCAGACACACACACAGACGTTCAGCTGTATATTATAGATATACATATATCTACAATATAAAGCTGAATGTGTGTGTATGTGCATGTGTGTGTGTGTGTGTGTGGTCACGAATAAACTCCTACATGATTGACTATTTTAAAAAACTGATTACATATAATAATAGAAGATGTATCGAGACACAGGAATGTTTGATCTGACAGAACGGTGGATCATTAAAATTGTGGGGTCTGTGTTCGCGCCTGGTCCACAAAGTATGGAAATAAAAAAATTTTAAATTAAAAAAAAAAAGTTTACAAGTGTTTTTGATATAGATGGACATAAGAATAGTTTGATAAGTATGTTTTAACTTAAATAGGGATGGTATAATAAAATTGTGGGGTCTGCGTTCGCGCCTGGCCTCCATAGAATTGAAATAGGCACAAACTTTAATAAAGACTTTTCATATCTATCTGCGTAAGTATACGTTGATAATTATGTTCAGTTTGAAGAAATGTGGTATAATAAAATTATGGGGTGTTCGTTCGCACCTGACCTCCATAGAATGAAAATATGTCACAAAGTTTAACAAGGTTTTTTTTAATATAGATCCACAGAATATTATGATAAGAGTTTCAGTGTGAATAGGCATGGTATAATAAATTATGGGGTCTATCTATTTTTACTTTCATATTTTGTCTTTGGTTTTGATACCCCCAAATTCGAAACTATCTGTTTACAACCCTTCCTTTTCATAACCTATAATACTTACATAAATCAGTCCATTTTCTGTAGGCTGTTTTTGAACCCAGTCAACCACGGGTACTTTTGCTAGTATATATATATATATATATATATATATATATATTCATATATATATATTCATATACATATATATTCATATATATATAATATGTATATACATATACATATATATATTTATATATTGTAGTCCATGGTAAAAATGTATTCGTAGCATAATAGCTAGATAGTTAGATAACAGTGATTAATTATAATAGAGTTATTTTTATTAATATTTATTCATGCGGACATGCACAATCTTTGTTACATTGCTATGTCAATGATTCGATCTGTAGTTATTAATAACTAAGATCATCTTAAGCGAAAAGACTGTCTTTTCATTTAGATGTTTATATTGAAAAAGCAAGATGGACACCTTAATGAAAAGACAGACTTTCCGTCTGAGAAGTCTACATATCGAAACATTGTCAGTCCAGGGTAGCGAAGCTTGTACATGTTTGTATGGGCAAATATTAATAAATATATACATATGTATATTTATATTAATATAATAATATTAATTAGGTAATATCATATCAATAAATATATACATGTATATATATATATATATATATATATATATATATATTGTGTGTGTACGTGTATGTTTATATGTGTGAGTAAGAGAGAGAGAGAGAGAGAAAGAGGGAAAGTGTTTTTATAATGTGATGAACAAGCAAACAAGAGATCAGCCATAAGCTAACTCTTACTCTGACCTAACTCCAACTTCTACTGACAGAGCGACATTAGTTCTTGTCTTCAAATGGCGGAAGGTGAGGCGAGTATTTAAGAGTCCGTATCGGTTTTAAATGTCCGGCGGCGCATTGTTAAGCGGCGTGAGGGAGAGAGTAGCATCTTTGGATCGAAAAATCGGGATAAGTAATTGATAGTAAATGATGGCGTTTAATACGCGAATGTAACGTCAAGATCAGATGATAGATGAGCAAGAAAGATTAATGGCGAATGATTACCCCAATTATTGTAACATTAATGAAAGTCGCTTCGAAGGGACATGGGTAGGTCTGTCCCAAGAATGGATCTTTCGATCCATTTCCTTTGGGAGCTTTCGTATTTCCTCACAAAAATAAATCTCATGTGGCGTTTTCTGTTTATATAATACGGCTATAGAAACACCTGGCTTTGTAAAAAGGGTTAATTGTTCTTGCAGGCCTACTGTCTCTCCGCATAATGGAAACTTATGGAAATTGTCCGACTTTCCTCCTCATTGGTCACGATGTCCCTTTTTGATTCTTTTCTTGAGAGTGATTTTATAGTAGCAGAAGTATCCGTTGTTTGGATGGATAACACAAAATAAACGTTGAGAAACATATGTTTACCTATCTACCTATCTATCTATCTATCTGTTTTTTTTTTTGTTTTTTTTGCAATGTCGGCACACATAGCTAATAGCTTCAATGAGACGATCTAACGCGTCAGAAGTCAGGTCTGGGTTGCTGTCTGAGCTGATATAATATAAAATCGAAATTTGGCAATAAGGGCAGCGTATCACTGAAGATTTCCCTTGAAGTACCTGAACTATTACAAGATTATCAATCTATCTCTATCTATCTATTTATTATTTTATTCTTTTTCTCCCCCAGATATATATATATATATATATATATATATATATATATATATATATATATATATATATATATATTATTTCCACAGTCAAGTATGTCGCAGCTCACACAAGTCATGCAAGCCAACAAACCGGATGTTCAAAACTCCAGTTTCGCTTTTATTTGGGTTCATCAGTTAAACAAATACGAACTCGGAATTCGAAACCCGAATTTCTTGCATGCATAATTATATCATCTCACATTCTAAGTAGTTATAACCCAGTAATCGGATTTCGCCGCGGTCTGCTTGATCTGTGTTAGCGAACAGAATTTTTTGCATGTAGCGTGGTTGCTCAGGTGGTAGGGTGTTCGCAACACATGCAAGAGATTCAGGTTTAGAACCCTGAGTGTGGATGTGTTCAATTGATGAATCCAAATAAGAACGAAACTCGAGTCTTGGACTTTCGGTTTCTTAATTGTGGAAATAATTATATTATTTAGCATTATGAAAATTCGAATATTAATTTGCTCGCTAGGTTAGTTTGTTAGATGACATCGTCCTAACAACTGTAAAACCCATACTCATCGGGTGGGGTCCTCAGTCGTTGTATGACTACACCTCTTGTTTGAGACGAAGTAGGTACCCTTACACATTTTTGAATGTTTATCAGTCGGAGAAGCAAATTAGTTCTGTTCTTTTTTTTTTCTTTGAAAGGTCACGAGAGTCCATGTAGTCAACATGCTCCTTACTTGTGGCCAGGAAGATAAGGAAAGAAAAAAAAAAAGATTTTATATAGACCAGACTCCTAATTTCGCTGTCTCTGATAACGAAAAAAAGACGACCGTCCGATGTAAGAATTCTGAAGGGCCACACGTGCAAAATATTTTGCATATTGAAAGATATCAAACTATATTAACGATCATCAATAACAAGAGACCCCCTGCTGAATATATCTTGTAGAATGCCAAAGGAATCTCGGAAAACAGGCGACTCACGAGATAGCTTCCGTGAGCGTGCTAAGCAAAGAATTATATGAATTCTGAAAAAGATAACGACCAATTTGTAAGTTCGAGCCCGGATTCTTTCTCCGCAAGTTAATGTTTTGGTTACACACACACACGCGCGTGCGCACACGCACACACACATATATATATATATATATGTATATATATATATATATATATATATATATATATATATTCAGAGAGAGAAACTCAAATACCCACTAGACACTATCCTCGAGCGTGTCTAAGGTCTCTCTGTACAGGGGTTTGTCAGAACAATCTGGCATGAGGATACTTTTTCTATAAGTAAATCCTGACTAAATATTCAAAATCACATAGTATTCACGGCCCAAATAAGATCTCCTCTAACCTATACTATTTTTCCTCTATGTCATGTTACATCAAGCAATAGCACGGAGCTAGATACTCCACCAGACAAAGGGAATCTTGTCCTTGAATTCAGTAAGACCAAGAGCCTACAAGAAAAGTACACTATAACTTATTTAAATGACCAGTTGAGGAGAGGAAAATTATATTTTTAACTTCTTTACTAATAAAGTATTTACGAGGTTTAGGGGAAATTTAATGGAATATTCGAATTTCTATGTATCTCAAATAAAGATAAAGTGTTTGCCCCAGGAAGGCGTCGTTTGATTTCTGAGAATTTCAATAGAAGTAAAATGAAACAACTGAAGGACACATTTATTAAGCTCTTCACCAATGATATCTTTTTTTAAACTCTATTCTTCCCGCATTTCTTTTATAAAATAAATCTGGATTTAAATCCTCGATTTTGTGTACGTTTTCCATTCATTAACGAATGTTGATATTTTCACAGGTGTCTCGGAAAAGAATCCTCAGTCCAATCGCATTTCTTTTATAAAATAAATCTGGATTTAAATCCTCGATTTTGTGTACGTTTTCCATTCATTAACGAATGTTGATATTTTCACAGGTGTCCCGGAAAAGAATCCTCAGTCCAATCGCATTTCTTTTATAAAATAAATCTGGATTTAAATCCTCGATTTTGTGTACGTTTTCCATTCATTAACGAATGTTGATATTTTCACAGGTGTCCCGGAAAAGAATCCTCAGTCCAATCGCATTTCTTTTATAAAATAAATCTGGATTTAAATCCTCGATTTTGTGTACGTTTTCCATTCATTAACGAATGTTGATATTTTCACAGGTGTCTCGGAAAAGAATCCTCAGTCCAATCGCATTTCTTTTATAAAATAAATCTGGATTTAAATCCTCGATTTTGTGTACGTTTTCCATTCATTAACGAATGTTGATATTTTCACAGGTGTCTCGGAAAAGAATCCTCAGTCCAATCGCATTTCTTTTATAAAATAAATCTGGATTTAAATCCTCGATTTTGTGTACGTTTTCCATTCATTAACGAATGTTGATATTTTCACAGGTGTCCCGGAAAAGAATCCTCAGTCCAATCGCATTTCTTTTATAAAATAAATCTGGATTTAAATCCTCGATTTTGTGTACGTTTTCCATTCATTAACGAATGTTGATATTTTCACAGGTGTCCCGGAAAAGAATCCTCAGTCCAATCGCATTTCTTTTATAAAATAAATCTGGATTTAAATCCTCGATTTTGTGTACGTTTTCCATTCATTAACGAATGTTGATATTTTCACAGGTGTCCCGGAAAAGAATCCTCAGTCCAATCGCATTTCTTTTATAAAATAAATCTGGATTTAAATCCTCGATTTTGTGTACGTTTTCCATTCATTAACGAATGTTGATATTTTCACAGGTGTGCCGGAAAAGAATCCTCAGTCCAATCGCATTTCTTTTATAAAATAAATCTGGATTGAAATCCTCGATTTTGTGTACGTTTTCCATTCATTAACGAATGTTGATATTTTCACAGGTGTCCCGGAAAAGAATCCTCAGTCCAATCGCATTTCTTTTATAAAATAAATCTGGATTTAAATCCTCGATTTTGTGTACGTTTTCCATTCATTAACGAATGTTGATATTTTCACAGGTGTCCCGGAAAAGAATCCTCAGTCCAATCGCATTTCTTTTATAAAATAAATCTGGATTTAAATCCTCGATTTTGTGTACGTTTTCCATTCATTAACGAATGTTGATATTTTCACAGGTGTCCCGGAAAAGAATCCTCAGTCCAATCGCATTTCTTTTATAAAATAAATCTGGATTTAAATCCTCGATTTTGTGTACGTTTTCCATTCATTAACGAATGTTGATATTTTCACAGGTGTGCCGGAAAAGAATCCTCAGTCCAATCGCATTTCTTTTATAAAATAAATCTGGATTTAAATCCTCGATTTTGTGTACGTTTTCCATTCATTAACGAATGTTGATATTTTCACAGGTGTCCCGGAAAAGAATCCTCAGTCACCTCATCTACTGCATATGCTTTCTTTTCTTTTTTTTCCTTCTGGCGCGTAACCTTTAGCGCAGCATCTATTGTTTTATATTTATATTTTTAATGTAAACAACTGCGCAATAAACGCATTATATTTGAAAATAAAATGCAGCTTCTAAATAAACTTGTATTTCATATGTGTGTGTAATATCCTTATATGATTTTATCTCGATAAGTTTATATTATGATTGTATCTCGATGAGTTTATATTAAAATGTATATATATATATGTATAATGTTTTATTGTTAAAGCGTTTTTTTATTCAATAAGTCTGAAGAGAGGCTGTCCTTATGAGAATTTTCAAACAACATAATGTTTTGATTTGTCCGAATAGTCTTGAAACAATTGTAACTAACGATACACTATTTGTTGCTAGCAACCCATTCTTTGAAGTGTTGGTTTTTGTTAAAACTATATATATATATATATATATATATATATATATATATATATATATATATATATATATGTGTGTGTGTGTGTGTGTGTGTGTGTGTGTGTGTGTGTGTGTGTGTGCGTGTGTGTGTGTCTATGTGTGTCTGTGTATCTGTGTGTGTGTCCCCTGTCTGTGTTGGAATAAATCCTAGTAAATGTTCAATTAGAAATAACAAAGCCAATATAAAAACAGAATGTTTATTTTTTTTTAATTGTACAGAAGGTAAAAAAAACAAAAAAACATCAGTACCATCGTTTTCAAATCTTCTATAAAGGAACCAGTTTATAGTCGTGAAAAATATCGGACTCTCCTCAGCCTCTGTTATTCCAGAAATGGTGTTAAGAAAATTTAAATACTTATATAAAAACATTTCGAAGTAAAAATTCTTATTTTACAAGAAACATCTGAAACATATAAAATATTATTTGATTTTTTTTTTTTTTGTCGAGCGAGTGTGTCTTCATCTGTGCTGCTGATGATTGGAGAATTTAATTTTCTACAATTTCTGATTCTTACTCTTTTCGATAAATTCTTTTGATTGCAATCTTTTGGCCCATATGAGGGGCAATTAGTACTGACACGCAATTACATTCATATATTGAATATTTATAAAGTATTGTGCACTTTTGAAAAACTATTGGTTTCAAGCTCAGTTTATCAGATATGTTTGATCTTGTGCAATCAAAACACAAACAGAAATCGACATACTAGCAGTACAACCTGACTTTGCTCCAGATTGAATGAAGATCAATGAATATGCCACATTTCTAATACTTTTATTGTCATCAAAATCAGTTCAATTCTTCAATTAAATACATCGATTGCCTGTTCTAGTCAGGAACTAACGGCGGTGCACCTGAGGAAGATTCACATGCCCCCCCCCCCAGTAACTTAGTCCACAATTCCTTGTAGTGTACATTGCGCTTTAGGGAACCAACTGTAAATTTTATAAAATTAAGTTTACATTTAATGGCTTGAATTAAAACTTAAATTTCAAAAGTTACGTACAATCATTCGATTTTGCTCTAAACAGAAACATTCATTTTGAACGTCCTCTGTCTTATAAAAGAACCTACTGTTGATTTTCGATACTTATCGGGGGCATTCCGATACAAAACGTATCTAAGAACACTCCTAGGCATATAAGGTACATGTGTGTGAATTTTCAAAATAATGGGCCCAACCGTTTTAGAGTTCATAGGAAACGAAGTCACACACACCGATATAAGTTATATATGTATATCAATGAATGAGTTAAATCACAGATTAGAAATTAAGTGAATTATTAACTTGAATATATTTTTATGTATATTTTAATCTATAGAATTTAACTTTAATCATTACACTTATATATATATATATATATATATATATATATAGAGAGAGAGAGAGAGAGAGAGAGAGAGAGAGGGGGCATCCACATACAGTACTATTTAGCTGTATCAGCGTGTTTTAAAGGCGGGTATTTCTGGTAAAGAATCTTTGTCTATGGAATCTGCGTTTACATTTGAGCACAGATGGAGAGTCGGGAAAATCATATATAGTGGTTGCAGCTAATCGAGTGCTTAATTCAAACACGTTTTCTCAACAAATTTAACGATGATTATTACAAACGAAAATACTCGCAATATGGTCTTATAACCCTCCCCCCCCCAAAAAAAACAGACGGCCAGAATACGCCCCTTCCCTTTAGAATTAGTTAATTCTTTACTTCCTGTCATATAAATGAGTGCAGAAAATTAGATCTAATTGAAATGAAGAAAGATATAGTAATTAAATTCGTAGCGACTGACTAAAATACCGCCACCTCTCTTAAAACTTAAAAACGTATCCAAATTCTAAAATATAAAAGTTATAACTTTGAAAAAAAAAGAAAAAAAAGAAGACTTTACCAATCCCTGTCTTTCTGTTTCTTCCTTTTATTTTGTTTTTCTTTATTTTTTTTATATTTGGATTTCATTTTCATTACAGATCAGAGGTTATTTTTGTCGTCTGATGAAGTCTTTTAAGACCGAAACAGCAGATTTATTGCCGTGACTAATAGTAATTTTGTTTAACTAAATTAAATGACATAATATCTTGTTCTTTCTATTGAACATTATCAACAACCTCGTGAAATTCAATGTTTATACTATGGAATATTTTTAACCTTCATTTTAACCTTTAACTATTCTCTCTCTCTCTCTCTCTCTCTCTCTCTCTCTCTCTCTCTCTCACACACACACACACACACACTTTCTTTCTTTCTCTCTCTCTCTCTCTCTCTCTCTCTATATATATATATATATATATATATATATATTTTTTTTTTTTTTTTGAATAATGGGGGGGGGGGGGGTCACCAACAATGTGTATTTTTTAACATTATTTTATTATTCCGTGTCTTGGTTTTTCATTGAGAATTATGTTTAGATCATTGTAATAATGTTTTTAAATAATTGGAATTGTTTTTAACGCGTTTCAGACGTTCTGTGAAGCGTCCTCTTCAGAAATTATTTTCAAAATGTGTTGGAGATGTAAAAATAGCATTTTCGTAGTTCATTTGAAATGTTTCCAAGGGGTGAAAACGTGTAAGTGTCTACTATTCATTGGAATGTTCAATTTTTATTACTGTTTTATTGGGCTGTGGTCACTCCTGTCTTGTGTTTCTCTCTCTCACTTTCTCTTTCTGCTTGTGTTTTCTCTTTTCCTTTAGAGTAGGGTGTGTGTGTGTGTTTTCTTTTATTAATTTGAAGAATGTGTGTACTGTTTTATAGTATTATGAAGTTATTTGCTTCCCTAGGAAGGTAACTGTGATCCAAGGTCGTTACTAATGTGTATGTGTGAGGAGGGGGGCCCATCTCTTCTGAAATAAGGGTAGGGGTGCTTTCATTCTATTTTGATATTTATTTTTTGGATTCTTAGATTTTAGTATTGTGATCTTTCGTTTCAGTCTTAGACTGTTCGGGTATTCTTTATGTTTATTTAGATAGAGGGGTGTATTTAAATATATGTATAGGGGATTTTTTTAATGTTTTTATTTATTTGTCTTCCCATGTGGGTATGGCCAGACCTAAGATCGGTTCCTAGTGTGGGGAAAATCTTGTTCCCCAGAGGGAAGGAGCCAATTGGAGGATTATAGGTATGGGAGGGGGATAATAGAAGGGATGATAGTTGTCCCAGTCATGATAGATTTCTCCTCCACTACTGAAGGGGGAGCGAGGTATTGGAACAGATATTATACTATGGTTCTAGGTGTTTCCTAGTGTTGTTGGTTTCGAGGTTAAGTAGGTGTGTGTGTTTTAATGTGTCGGTTCTGATTTATGTGTGGGTGTGTATATGTGTATGTGTATGGGTGTGCATGCGAGTGTACCTTGCATTTCATGTTTTTGTGTGATGGTATTAGGTTCTGTTTAGTTCAGGAGTGAATCTGGTGATGAAGTTTTTTTTTCCTGTGTAAGTAAATAAAAAATAATTGTCTGTTTGGAAGATTGGCATTATTTTGAAGCTGTTTCCACTGCATGCGTGTATGTGTTTTGAAACATAGAGGTGTCTGTTATCTGCAATTGTGATGTTGCTCTTATGTAAGGCCACTCTATTGCTGACATTTTTGGTGGCGCCTATGTAGGATTTGTTGCATGTTGTGCATCTTAGAGCATATACTACATTTCTGGAGGTGCAATTTAGATCCTTTTTTATTTTGAATGTTTGTGTTGGGTTTTTGAATGTGTATGTGTTTCCTTCTATTATTATGTCACATACTCCACATCGCGGTTTGTTGCATTTTATAACCCCTTTTGCAATGTGTGGAACGAGTTTTGAGGAAGTTAGGATGTGTTTTAAGTTTTTGGGTTGGCGTTTGCTTTTTATTATTTTTGTTGTTTTAAGTATGTTGTTCAGTTTGTCGTTCTGATTGAGGAGGATAAGGTTTTTTGTTATATGTGTAAATAGTTCTGGGTTGTTTGTGTTGTGTGTGGAGACGTATGCTAAAATTTGTTCTTTGTTGTGTACTTTTGGGATTCTTAGTTGGTCTATTGGAATTTTATCAGCCAGTTCAATACCTTTCTGTATTAGTGGTAGTGGATATCCTCTTTTCCGCAGTGTTATTTGCAGTTCATTCAGTCTAGTCGAACGGAAGTGTCTGTCTGTTACTATGGTGCAGACTCTACATGCTAGGGAGTAGGGTATTTGATTTTAGACAGTTTGTAGGATGGTGGCTTTTGAAGTGGAGGTATTGTTGAGTGTCTGTGGGTTTTGGTAGATGTCTGTGATTATGTTGTTGTTTTTTTATTGTTACTAGGATGTCTAGAAAAGGTAGTTCTGTGGGGCTTTGTTCTAGTGTGAAGTTTATTTTTGGGTATAGATTTTGTAGCAAAGTGTGGAGTTTTCTGATACCCCCATGTGGTTCTCTAGAGGATAAAGCAGTCGTCTAGGTATCTTTTCCAAGATTTTATGAAGAGTGCTTTTATATTGTGCCCGTACTTTTGCTCTATCCTTTCATAAAGGGTCTCTTTTAGGAAGGCGAGTGTAAGGGTGGCATATGTCGGTGCCATTTTAGTACCCATTGCTATGCCTAGTATTTAGATGTAGTTGCCATTATTCAATTGGAAGGAGTGGTCATTGAGGAGTATGTCAATGCTATCAATCACGAATTGTTTATTGAATCTGGGGTGTAAAGTCTATATATATATGATTACTTAATTAGATCACATAAATTAATATACGAAAGTATAAATCTATACGTAAGCTTTACGTATTTACTTCAACAGTGCTCAATACGTAGGTAGAGCTAGTTAGTAAGTTATAAAATATATATGGAATTAAGCTACACAGAATATCCCGCGTTTCATCCACGCAAGGATTCATAAGCCTGAATATTGTGTAGCTTATATATATATATACATATATATATATATTATATATATATTACTATATATATTATTATATATATATTATATATATATATATTACTATATATATATATATATCGCTACTTATTATTTTAAAACAAAAAAATAAATTTAATTCACACTTTTATTAATATTTTTATGTAGTACGTATTATACGTGTTTCGATGAATAGTATAAGCTTACCAAACAACTTAGCAGTTTGAAAGGGTTTTTTTTGTTTTTTTTCCTTGGAATAAAAAGAATTTGGTGAGAGAAAATGTTTATAATAGGAAATGGAGTTCTTTTAAAGTTCACAAAGTCATAAGAATAAAATCCGTTACTTATTGCATTTTCCAATGCAATTGAATTCAGAACCCACGACAAGACATTATTTTTTATGGCACCATATTTCATATATATATACATATATATATATATATATATATATATATATATACACACACACACACATATATATATATATATATATATATATATATATATATATATATATATCAGTTCTACGTAATCAGCACTTACTGTACGACTCGAACTACTAAGGGATCCATTTACTTACTGCCATTATAACCAGTTTCGATGCAAGTCCTGACGTTCATCTGTATCCGGCTCATATAACTTCGTCAAACAGCAATGTCATAAAAACAAATACCCCAACGCATCTACTCGCCCTAATCACTTATGTCGCACACAAGCAGATCGTCACTCTGCAAATACACTAACATCGTACGTAGGAAATTAAGCAAACATTGATAAACGTTAGGATTTCTTTTCTTATCACACATTCGTCCATCAAATAAATAGTTTTTTTTTCTTTGCTTTACAATTGGGAGAAAGACATACACTTAAAAAACCTTTCAATATAAGTTTGGTTTCATTAATTTTATTTATTGCTAACTACTATCCTCATCTTTTGTAGTTGTTTCACGACGTTTCGGCCAACTATTCCTCTTGCCTTCGTCAGGTGGTAACCGCGACATGATAGGAACTCTGAATCTCCTGACTGCATCCACTGCAATTACTGCCTTCCGTAATTGTTGTCGCCTCACCACGTTTTTGGTCAAGTAAGCCTCTGACCGGCTTTGGATAGGATTGAAACCGCTATCTTTTAACAATAATAATGAATTCCAATTAAATAATATAAGTTTAGTTTCGTTGTTTTGTTTTACGGTATATTAACCCTTTTCGGCTGAATTCATTAATTTTAGTAAATTTTTAATGATTCAAGTTCCTTATACCTTCAGATATTTATTTATCGTGTTTGGTTTGTGTTATGGTCGATGGTAAAGGAGAAATAATACTGACGCACATAATAGGTTGAATATTATATTTGTTTAAAACGTAGTGAATGAATACACCGAGTAGCTGAGAGTACTTTCTCGCGTACTCGTAATGGCTCACTCAGTCAATCACTTTGTAGCCGCTAGGTATTTACTTCTGTCCCATCGTGAGAGAATGCGACACAAAGTTGGAAAGGGGTGAATGAACGAGCGCCCCTAAAGAAAGAGCATTCCAGCCTTGCAAAAATATGTCTGAGTAGTTCGTCAGTATTCCCTGGTGAGACCGCCTCAGATAACAAGCGATAAACTTGCTCGACCCGAAAGCTGGGAGGCAAGGCCTGGGAGGATGAACCTACAATGGCCATCCAGAACATTTGCCTCAGTCCGACAGTTAAAAAGGTACCGAAATAGTATCTTTCAGGCTGATTATCGAAGTCGCAACCTCGACTGGCATGCTACGAGGGTTACCACTTGGTGCCCATTCCCACCTGGTCACAGTTACTAGTAGTATTTACTAAGTCTTGTCGAGTTCATTTATAAGTAGATCTCGTCAGCAATTTGATTGTTTTATTTTACGGCATATCAACCATTTTCGAGCCATTTAAAACTGTAGCCAGTTATTTTGGAAAAAAAACCCCAATCCTTTAAGTTCTTCATATCTTCAAATATTTAATCATGGTGTTTGGTTTGATTATTTTATTTATTGCCGAATCTAGAAATTTTCGAAGAGTTTTATGCATCAAGTTGATTATATCTTCAAATATTTTGCCATGTTGTTTAGTTTGTTTGTTTTTTTTTGTTTTTTTTTTGGCTTCGTTTCCGATTTTGCAGAACGTAACATTCGCAGAGAGAATGTTTGGTGCATTCAGGACGAGGAATCCAGAATATTCAGACACCCTGAGGCGTAGCATTAGTTAAAAAAAAATATAAGATACCATTATATTACGAAATAACGTTATATTACATAATACAAGTATATGACGTATGGATATATATATATATATATATATATATATATATATATATATATATATATATATATATATATATAATTCCAGGTTAATATTCCCCAGAAGTGAAGCAACCAATGAGGTTTTAACGAGGTTTGTACAAGACTACTCGGTACCGAAGAAGGGTAATATATATATATATATATATATATATATATATATATATATATATATATATGTATGTATATATATATATATAGCAGGACCTGTTAAACGGCGTTGCCACCTCCTCGTAAAGCACAGTTGTTGTTGGTGACGAACCCCAACCTCATGTTAAGAACAGCTTTCAGAATAGACACTCCAACATCCGCATGGTAAGAACGGCTTTCGGAATAGATATAAATGAACCGCTATTTTAACTTCCATTGAATAAACTCCACTTATTAAACGTATATTAGAAGAAATGAAAATTTAAAGGCATACTCGTGAGGAGAATATTCATTTTTGAAATGGTTTTCTGAAACCTACATTTTTACACAAAAAATTAATGAGGACGTACAAAATTGTCCGATACGCGTTATAGACATTCAAACTTATATCAATAATTGAAAAAAAAATGAGATCATGAAAATGAATATATATAAAAAAAATAAGCTACGTATATATGTATTAAAAAAAAACAAACAAAAACAACAGCTGTTGGTGACTTCACTCTTTTAAATATATAGTTTTCTCTTGTTGGAATTTTCGTACCCGTTATATATAAGAGTAGCGGGAGTATCCGGCATTGCTCGGGTGAAGGTTATTGGCACAAGGACGAAACTATGTTAAAAATGGCTTCCACGTGGTTAAAATAAACAAAGATGGAGAGAAAGGTTAGTAATTAGTTTTCCACGCTAACCATTAGGCCAAAGAGGATAGTGAATTCAATGAGGTCACACAAGGACAAATAAAAAAATTAAGAAGATAGAAGAAGTGGGATCGAACTCGAAAACGCAGGTCAATTAGTCTTGCTCGCTAACCACTATGGCGAAGAGGAAAGTGTGTACAATTAGTTTGTAATTAACTTAAGTGTCGTAGAAGCAGAAATGGACGTTGCTTCTAAAACTGGCCGGAAGTCAGGTAAGCTTGCCGCTTTCTGTCGGCATTTATTTGTTTTCCCGCGAAAATGTACAGAGGTTGAAACAATAGGAAAAAGAAATAAAATATTATATATATATATTATATATATATATATATATATATATATATATATTGTTAACAGAAAGTTTTAAATTAGATAAGTCATTTCGGTTTCAAATTGATTTTGTTTTTATATTAAAAATACTTATAAAAAAAATTTAATTGAAATTGAATTTTAAATGTAATAACATTTAATTTTAAAGCTAATAAAATTACCACATCTAATAAATAATTTTTTTTTTACAAAACGAGAGTTAAACGTGAACTCGTAATGTATATACATGTTACCACTAACTGTTATAAAATAGATGAGTATTAACCGAAGAGAGCTTGATATTGGTATCTAAAACGGTCCCTAATTATCGGGTTTGAAATCGACGGTACCGATGACTTATATCGTCCAAAACTTTCTGTAAACAAAATATAAATAAATAATACGCTCTTATTTTCGGATTTTCCTTATAATTGAGCACTCGTCTGGATTTCTTTATCAAATAAGAAAAACTAATTATATACATATATATATATATATATATAAACAGTAATCTACGTACATGTATGCTTCGGGGCCCTACCCCTCTCAGCGTAGCTTGACTGTTATTAGGACTCGAACCCCGGACTTTACGTATTTCAGTCCAGCGTCATATACATTATGCTATAATGCCATAGACGATTTACTGTTTAGTTTTTATCGTTTATATATTTACGTAGTTTTTTGTTGTTGATTTTTTTTAAACGATATTGAAGTTAGCGTCTTCACCTTAAAGATCGGATGTTTTTTTTTGTTTTTTTTTTGGGCGGGGGGTTAGAAATTGCCCATTTTTTTGGACGTAAACAAATAATATTTTTATTTATTTATTTTTAAAACAGTAATCTACGTACATGCACGTTTCTGGAATATTCTGTGTAGCTTAATTGCCATACATAATTTCAAAACTTACTACTATCTATCTATCTATCTTTCTGCCGACATTTATTTGTTTTCTCGCGAAAATGTACAAAGGTTGAAACAATAGACAAAAGAAATAAAATATTATATATATATATATATATATATATATATATATATACAAAAGTGAAAATGTGTGTGTGTACATTTCCCTAGAAATAACTCTGCCAATTTTTAGTCTAAAGAATCGAGATTTGACATAAGGCGTATTGAGATTTGGGGAAATCTTTTTAATCGGTTTTCGGCCAGAAATTTCGCTATCAAGAGATCAAAGTTCAACGATTTGACCTTTGAAAACTCTAGCAAATTCGTCCCCCAATTTTGGGTCTAAACACTTGAAATTTTTAATATAGGTTATTCGGACATGGATTAAACTTTTCGATTTGATACATATACTTTTATTTAATATATATATTATATATATGTATATATATATATGCGTGTATATATATATATATATATATATATATATATATATATAATTATATACGTTCTGAGAATTGCATCGAAGATGAGAATACTATCTTAATAACCCAAATAATAAAAAATATATAATAATATATAATATATAATAATAAAAAAATTCATCATCTTCATTTCAAAGATTGATAAAAAAAATTATGGTTTTATCGTAATTTTTGCCTCTGGAAAAAAAAAAGCGTATTAGAAGTTTCTGATACCTAAAACTACTTGTTTTTTTGAAGCAGCCTAATTGCCTCTTTAACACAATGGAAAATCTTATTCCTCCATTTTTTTTTTTTTTTGTAAATAAATAATTATCGCATCTTCTTTATCATTTACTCTATTCATTTTATATCCAAGATGAGAAGCGTTGTTCATTAATTAAATTTATTTAAAATATCTAAGAGCATTCTTTAATTTCATTAAGTTACATGATTGCGTCATCTCTTTGGAAGACTTTTAAAAAATATAATTGCCTTCAGGCGAGTTGTAAATTCGTTTCATATTTGATGTTTCGATAGATTATAAAACCCCGAGTTTTGATTTCTCTATATTATTTGCAGTATGATTATTTTTAAAGTTAGCTGCACTGAATCCTTATGTATGACTAGCGGGGAAATACTTTCTTTATATTTTAAACCAAAAGCCCCTATAATTATCAAATATCATTTTACATCATATAGCTCCGTAACCATTACGTTTTTTCTGCGGTCATTGCATTGCAACCGCCTTACCTTGATTGGCGGTTACGTCTCCATCAAGTATATGGACCACATGCCTTCTTGCGGCATCCTATCGACGCTCAAATTGTTAGGAGATTCCATCCATTACATTTTAACCCACACAAACTTAGCCCATTAGCACCTCTCGTTCTTTTTAGGATCAAAAGTGTCATTAATCATATTTCAACAATATCTCTATTTTTTTTTCAGATGCTCTTGTCAAAAGAGTTCATCGTAAAGACCGGCGTGCCTTTTAAATATTACACCTACTGTCTTAGTTTTCAGTATACTTTGAAATTAAAGAGTTCGAATGCAAAAAAAAAAAAAAAAAAGAAACGATAAATCTAACCAGTGTAAATTGCGATTTAATGGCATAAAATGGCGGATATATTAAATTTAGAAACTTACTTTGATTTAACACAAAAAGAAATTATGCCGGTATTTAATTATAAAAATGATGTGGACGTAGAATTGGGACCACGAAAGGACAACTACAGGTTTCAAAGATATATTATAAAGGGCAGTTACAGAGAAAAAGTGGAGGCATAAGCGACGCTTACTAGTCAGTTTAACCTCTGTAGAGAATCCTCGCCCCTCTCCGAGGGTACTTAGCTCTCGATTAATATAGTATTTGGAAGAGTCCATTAATGGGTAGGTAACAGTCCCCATGAAAATAACATATGGCTTTGAAATGTCGTTGAGTGTTCTTTTTTTATATGGGGGTCCCCACTTATCAAGGCCCGAAGGTCACTCAGAGATAAGGGTTATTGCGTGTATTGTGTTGGGATACAAGACTTTTAGTAGGCGTAGTTTAGTAATTTCCAAAATAGCGTTTATTGTATTTTACATTCAAACTCTAGCCATTCTAGAGCGAAAGGATTCGATCAGTTTCACGTATTATTCAATATTTTTCGTGAGTAGTTCTTATAACCAATTCACATTTTTATATATTGTATAAATGAATGCTAAATCTCATAAATCCAACAAATCATTGAAAGTAGTGGTTTTATCAAATAATATAGTAATATAATTATCATTTCGGTTAAGAGCGAAGTGTAGTATCTGTTTTGATACTACACCTAATATTTTCCGTCCTCGGGCAGGAAAGACAATTTTTATTGTTTCCAACCTAGAAATTCTCTACGAGCTGCAATTTCCTTACATTAAGCACCACCATGTGTCTAATTCTTCCCTCGTGGAGAGGCAAGTTAATATGGACCGCTGACCATCACTTTGATCTTTGTAACATTCACTCCTGTACTTTTGCTTTCCTACATAATTCCTTCAAGTCTTTAACTTAAAAAGTAGAATTTCCATGGGGTTGACTTGCATAATTTGAATAATTTGTTAGGCTTTTAAATATGAACACAAACCAAAATGAAAATAAAGGAGAGTATAAAGTTGATCTTGGGTTTATTTTATTTGTCTTAATATGTTTTTAGTCCTCACATTCGATGGACGATATTTATGACAGACGATGAAATGTTTTCTGGGTCGGAATCTATCTATTTAACACCTATCATTTTTTTTTTCCTTGAAGTAGTAATATTTTTTTAGCTACTTACACCAAGTGCTTGTTTTTTTTTTGGTTTTTTTTTTTACATAGGCATCACCACTTATCAAGGCCAAGAGGCCACTCGAGGATAAGGGTTAAAGAGCGTACGTTAGAAATTGGGCAATATAGCAATCGTTAGTAATGGACATTCGGTAAATTTGTTAACAAGTGGAACGGCTCATCAAGAACTTGTTTACGTTAGATTTGAAGACAACCATATTAATTAAAAAGTACACAATAATGCTGTGTTTTATTCGTATTAATGTTATTTATTTATTTATTTCACATGGTGCTAACAGACCAGGCTGCGTGAAAATATCGGCTTCCTAGTTTGGAAAAACTAATCATTGATGTTATTGTTTTCCCCTCTCTCTTTGCAAACTCAATCATGTTTTGCAAGGCTAAAAACAAAACAAAAAATAGCAATTTTGCTCTACAAAACAACTAAACCAAACATTTGGAATAAATTATTTGAATATATAAAAAACTTGAAGCATGGATTTTTTATTAAAGCTTTTAATAAAGACCAGATTCAAGGTTTAATAATTCTAAAATTGTATAACACTATTCGGCCGGCCAATGGCGTGACCGATCCATGTGTTACGTAAATGTCCTGGAAACGGTACCAGACTGGCACAATGGGCCAGTCAATATGATCCGTTGGTTAGACGTCCTCCTTTTCTGAGTTGAAGAGTAAAGTCATACCTTAGAAGTTTGGGTGTGGCTGGTTCCTAACTTCTCTCAGGATTACGTCTTCGCTTTGGTGACTTCCTTTGACTAGAAACGTCTTGATGCTGACAACGCCTAGACATTTAAGGCAGACATAACACGGCACGCGACACAAGTTATAATATTAAAAAAATCTTTATTATTTTATTTTACAAAATTTATATATATATATATATATATATATATATATATATATCTGAGTAATTTGATAGAGACTGCAGAGGTCAATTTTTTTTACTTTGACCCCTTAACATTTATTGTTTTTGGCTCTAATCTCTGGAATCCTTAAAAAACAACTTGAATGATCTAGAGAATAATTTGAATGGCATTGAGACTGACTGGTTATAAAGTGGGTGATCATTTTACATTAAATTAATACAAAAAAGTGATACTCCTACTTTATATCACAGAGTTACAAACATAAGTAGAGCAGGTAGTAAGAACAGATATTACACTTTGATCTTGGCCAAAAGGCAAAGAAAAGGGTATTTATTTGCTCTCCCACCGAGCAAATTAGGCACAAGGCCGATTTTTAATATGAGGAGTGAATTTATTGTTTTTGGCTCAAGTCAAGTTATTAAGTTAGACCCATGTCTAAGGAACCTCTATCTAAAATTTCAAGTGTTTAGACCCAAAATTGGAAATGACAATTTTGCAAATGATCTGTATTTGTTTCGATAAAAAGAAGGCTAGCATGGATTTTCCATGACATTGGCCACGGGTGTTCTGTAGTCTTTGTGTAATTAAATACATCCTTTTGCTGTTTATTCATTTTTTTATGCGGACGGTTATCCTTATCTTCATAGTTGTGGTTGTTTCACCAATTTTCGGCCAACTCATCCCTTTCCCTTTTTCAGGTGTTAAACTAAGATTATCTAAAAAATTCTCCAGAGTGACAATTCTGCAAAATACCGTACTTAATTAGACGGATATTCCATGCTATTGCGCCTATAAAAATGGCCACAGATGTTCTGTATTTTTTTAATGTTGCACATTGCCCTAAAGTCTTGCAATTAGAGCAAAATTTCTTGGAATATTACTACGATTTTCTGTGCCTTCCCCTCTCACCGAACAAATAGTTTTGGTTACTTTAGCGGTGCTGTTGTCCAGATCGACTTTGTTGAGTATAAAACATCGAAGCGCACTATTCAAGATCTAACTGACACTATCTCTTCTGGGCAAGAGCACGTGGTACTCTGGTAAAAAATAGATTATTAAAAACAAGCCTTCTTTCCTTTCACCACGAACGTTCGTATCTCTGTTTTGAGCAAGTGAAAATAAATGACCCTCTCCTTGAATATAAATCTTAGATCTGGCTTCACTCCAGAGAGGAATACGCTTATTCAATTGGCATTATTTAGTTAGATTATTCAGACTACTGTTCTCATTCTTAGATTTATTCTCACAACATTTCGGTTGATTTGACCTCCGACCTTCTTTTTTGGGCATATCTGTTGAATTCAGTAAGCTTTCTTATCGAACTCGGAAATAAATGCGAAATTCCGAATGGTTGGTTGGTTGTTTTTGTTTAACGGCATATCAACCCTTTTCAGGTTATTTAATGCCGAATCCAGTGATTTTGAAGAACAATTTTTTGATAGAGTCTATTTGTTTTTTTTTGTTTTTTTAAGTCTGTTTCTATTTAATTCATAGTTGGGACCCTAACAGGTACTACTAGTCTGGGTCAGAGTGGACCTGACCGCAATGGCAATTGAAGAGTGGCTCCACACTCCCCCAAGCCCGCAAGCTGAGGCCTCACCATCGGATATAGTGTAAAGTCACATCCAGGAACGAAATTTCGAATGGAACTATTTATTAAATCGATGGGGTTAGTATTCTCTCGTTCTATCAACCATAATCAGGAGAAGTCTTTAGTAATTCGTAATTGTGTTTTTAATATCTCCTGCACTGAGGATTGAACCTTCAATAGTTAAAACACTGCTGCTAAGAAGAAAAAAAGCGAACCTTTTTTCTGTTTATTTAAATAGAAAATACGACTTTGTTATATATGGGTTGTGGAATTGCATTTATCTGCAAAAGATCTTGCTAATTTGCATTTTCTTTTAAACATTCATTTTAATTAATTCCTTATTAGTTTTTTTTTTCGCTTTTCTTATTGGATGATCATCTTTACGTGTAATTATATTCATGAAGATATTCTACTTGATTAATACTTGCGTAATGTTTGCGTAAAAAGGTTATAGTAAACACAAACCTCTTTCTCTATATATTTATATATGCGTATATATATTTGTTCAAAAAATTTTGCCTGCCAAACTCTTGTCAGGTTTTTGTCTACATACATGAAAATCCATGTGTATGGTATTCGAAATATGCGAAACTTTATATTCGTGTTTTAAAAATCGGTACAAAGTGTAAAAATTATAAAAAAAAATTGGAATTGCCAAGTGAAGGTCGAACGACGGCATTACGAATATGCATGCGTAACATAATAGCTATTGGCTCATGTTTTTATTTTTAGCTTTGCAGTAAACATATCTTCATAATAATTTCATGATTGTAGCTGCGTTGAACACGTTTCAACCGGACTAACTATATCCAACTGGATTTAATTTTGGACTTCATTCTCTCTAAATAATTATTTTCCCCTTTCAGATTACCTTGAAAGAATCTGCAAGCTGAAATGTTATGTTTTTATTATTTTTTGTATTTCCCACATTTTTTCACTCGCTGTTTTATAAATTCTAGCATTGCTACAAATATAATTATGTGATTTTTTTTTCTGTTCTCTGATGAGAAGAATAGCAAAACTCCACGGAATAAGGAATTTGGAAATTGTTTTTTGGAGTATTCAGTCGAACAGTAAATTTGATTGTAAATTTCAACATACAGTTTTCATTTTCTTTCTATTATAATAAGCTCTACTTTTTATTGCGTATTGAGCTTTTTATTTGGTTGGGATTAAAATATCTATATATAAATACTGGTACTTATATTGGATTGAATTTTACCATTGCTTATATCAGGTAAACACTGCATCTTTTTTTATTTCATTATATATATACACGTAGTGTGTGCACAAATACGAGGCACCATACCTTTTCTGTAAGGGCAGTTTTATTGATAGTACACACATGTAACAATGTCCACTTCCGGCTGCAATGCGCTTGTATCCTTCCAACAACTTTTGGGAGGTCCTGTGGAAGTCCTCATGTATTATTTTCTTTTATCTCCTCAATTGCTTAATAACGACAGCCTCTATGGTTTTCATTGAGCTTAGAGAATAACCAAAAGTTACAGGGAGCAAAATCCGAACTACAGAGGAACTGTCTTGATCCCCGTCTTGATCAAATAATATGTGACAAGGATGGAGTTGTGGACTGGTGCAGTGACCCAATTTGAACAGTGCTGGTCTCTTCTCACGGAATCTCTTCCTGAACTTCCGTCAAATTCCTTACTTATTGCAAGCATGTTTTCCTGCCTTCCTTGAGTCGCTTATGCCACTCAAAAATTGATGCTCGATTCATGAAAGATAGTCTAAAAGCAGTCTGAAGCATTCCATACGTTTATGTGACATTTTTTTTCCAAATTAAAACAGAATCGTATTACATATCGACTTTCTAAAGTGTCCTCACGTCCAGATTGCATTTTTGCAATTCACCAGCTGTGAAAATCAAGCTTTAGTTAGGTGTATTCTAATTTTTGCTGTAACTCTTCATTTGTAACCTGAAATCATAAAAATTAGTCAGTCATCTCCTAAGACGTAAAGCAATGAAATACTGAATTTTCAAGCGTCTCAGACAATTTTGAATGCCTGTACAAAAAGTCCGTAAACTTATTGAAGACACCTCGTAACTATGAAGCTAAAAACTACGGTGGACACATTGCACAGCTTGAACTTCTTGGATAACCTGAAATATTGCCGGAATTCAGCAAGTATTAAAAATATTTCATATGACACGTGCTTAAATTTGATTCGGCACAGCAATGTAGGTAGATCATTATTATAAATATCACTTATCTCGCCATTGTTTTCTGTCGTCCTAAATTCTCATTGCCACTGGATTAAAGCAATTCCGACTCAGGAAACGAGTGTTTAAAGATTACGCAAACTTTGCTTCAAAATTAAGCAAGTATCATCTATCATCTCTTCAAGATGATCAGATGGTGTTCATCGTTCCGATGGATGAACATCTTATGTGAATGTACTTCTTTGCAATTCGCTGTTCCTACTTTTGGCCATCCCCAGTTGTGCAGTCTACAATTTCGTCGTGTCTTCGGGTCATATTTATTTGATATACCCATTTTGTACGTTGCGCCGAATTACATCCACGTAATGACATAGTGCTCTCTCTTCAAGCCTCGCTCACGCGCTTGGAGTGTTTCAGCCACCTTAAATGTAATTTCTTTGTTCTGGCAACAACATTCTCCCCTCCAGAGAACAGGTGAATATGTCATCAATCATTTTACGGCGAAATGAAAAATATGTAAGATTCTGTTGTTTAGATAAAAGCACACACGGCACTCTCAGGTTTAAACGGAGTTATACAGAAAATGGCGGCCATCTCAGAATATTTTTCTCTCCCTCCCTTTCGCTCATATATATATATATATATATATATATATATATATATATATATATATATATATATATACTGTCTATCTGTGTGTGTGTGTGTGTGTGTGTGTGTGTGTGTGTACATTTCCCTACATAATAACTCTGTCAATTTTCAGTCTAAAGACTCGATATTTGATATACAGGGTAAGGAGATTTGAGAAAATCTTTGTACTCCGCTTTCAGCCAGAAATTTGGCTGTTTAAGAGGTCAAAGTTCAACGATTTGATCTTTGAGAACTCTACCAAACTCCTCCACAAATTTAAGTATAAACAATTGAAATTTAAGGTTCCTTGGACATGGATTTAACTTAATAACTTGATTGTAGCCGAAAACAATAAATGTTAAGGAGTCATAATAAGGGTCAAAGTTAAAAACAAATTTGACCTCTGCGGTGTCTACCAAATTACTGAGACAATTTCTGGTCTAAACATATGAAATTTTATATAAATGATATTCAGAGATTGGGCAAGCTTTTTAATCGGTTTGGGTCGAAAATTTGAGCTACCAATATATAAATATATGTATGTATGTTTGCATGTCTACTTAAAACATTCGACAGAGGCGACGGATTTTCATAAGATCAGTATCAGTTTGAAGCTCGACCCTTCATAGGACAAATACCGAAAAATTGGCTAAAATCATAAATTTCTTCACCTTCAACTGGGCACTTTTCTACAGTGAGGGGTCGCTTTTTCACCGATATTTTCGAAAGTCATCCTCTCCTTTTGATTGTCTAGACTTAATTTAAACCTACGTCACTTCCGGTTTTGCGGTGGTCGTAACAGCAAAGACGTCACGTTTTCTTCACGTTCTTTTCCTCCTTCGCGGTACGGGTTCGAGCCTGCCTTCCTACTGCCACTTTTTTTATTTTTTTTGCTCAACACACACATCCAAACACCCGGGCAACGCCGGGCACCTATGCTAGTATATATAAAAGTGAAAATGTCTCTGTATGTGTGTGTGTGCATGTGTGTCGGTCTGTGTACATTTTCCTACACAATAACTCAATCAATTTTCGGTCTACAGACTCGAGATTTGACATAAGAGGTATTGAGATTTGTGAATATCTTTGTGAACAGTTTTCGGCTAGAAATTTCGCTGTTAAGGGGTCAAAATTCAACGATTTCACCTTTAAGAACTCTACCAAACTCCTCCGCCAATTTTGGGTTTAAACACTTGAAATTTTAGATGCATGTAACTTGGACATGGATCAAACTTTATAATTTGATTTGAGCCAAAAACAATAAATGTTACGGGCTCACAATTGGGGTCAAATTAAAAGAAAATGAACTTTGGCTCTACCAAACTCCTCTGCCAATTTTGGGTTTCAACACTTGAAATTTTAAATGAAGGTTTCTTGGACATGGGTCAAACATTATAATTTGATTTGAGCCCAAAACAATAAATGTTACGGGGTCAAAATTGGGGTCAAAATTTAAGAAAATTTCACCTTTTCAGTCTCTACTAACTTTTTTCTATAGTAGTTAAGGAAGTCTATTATATAGAAAGGAATTACTGTACATATGCACACTTTTTAATATATACATATACACATAAAGTTATCAACAGCACATAGGGCCCGAGCAAAGCCGGGCTTAGCAGCTAGTATATATATATACATGTACATTGTAAATCTATAGGCGCCCAAATGCATGAATGTATATATCTGCGTATACTATTAATATAGGTATATACAAATACAGTAAAATCTGTATATTTATATATATATCTATAAAAGTGAAATTGTCTGTGTGTATGTGCGTGTCTGTGTATGTACATTTCCTTACTAAAATACTTTGTCAAATTTCAGTCTACAGACTCGAGATTTGACATAAGAGGTATTGAGATTTGAGAATATCTTTAATAAGGTTCTGGTCAGAAATTTGGCTGTGAAGAGGGTCACAATTCAACGATTTGACCTTTGAGAATTCTACCAATCTCCTCTGCAAATTTTGGGTGTAAACACTTGAAATTTTAGATGCATGTAACTTGGACATGGATCAAACTTTGTAATTTGATTTGAGCCAAAACAATAAATGTTATGGGGTAAAAATTGGGGTCAAATTTTAAAATAAAATTGACCTTTGCAGTCTTTACCAAATTACTACTTTTTTTTGCTCAAAACATTTGAAGTTTTACATAAAGTGTATTCAGACATAGAGAAAGCTTTTTAATCGGTTTTTGGCCGAACATTTGGCTGCCAAGAAGTCCAAGATTTTACCTTGCGATCTCTAACAAACTATTCAGCCAATTTTGGGTCTAAACATTTGAAATTTTACATAAAGAGTATTCAGACATGCAGCAAACTTATTAATAAGTTTTGGGGCGAAAATTTGGCTGCTAAGAGGTCAAAGTTGAAAGAGGTGGCCTTAGCAGACTCTACCAAACTCCTTCGTCTATACACTTAAAATTTTAGATGTAGGTTACCTGTATCAAACGTTTTAATATATATATATATATATATATATATATATATATATATATATATATATATAAAGAAGAAGAAGAAGCAGAAGAGGAAGAAGAAGAAGAAGAAGAAGAAGAACAGAGTTGCAAAGAGTGTTATACAAACAGTTTTTATTATTCGGCAGAATACTCCAAAGTCTGGTGCTTCTTAATCCGCAGATTTTAAAGAATGCTATTTCTTCTCATCAGAGGTAAACATTATTAGCGAAATATTTTTATGTATTTGCTGGTAGCTGCATAGGTTGAAACTTCAAGTTTTGTAATTTGTAGTCATAAACCTTAAATACATAACGTATAAATATGTGAAACAGATCATGTGTAAAGTTAATTCGGAGTTCAATATTACAAAAAAAATTACTAACCGTGTTGAAGGAGGTCCGGTTTAGATGAGGTTAAAGATTTACCGGTAAAATTAAGCGGCCTGTGTCCGTTTCAAAAGTTGAAAAATGGAAAGCAGATCGTAAGAGAGTTAAAATTCCAAGAAATTGAAGTGAGCCAAAACCGCTTCCATTTGGCCGGGTAGCTTTTTTTGGGGGGGGGTCGTTTTGTTTTAAAATTTAATATAGTTTGGAGTTGGGTAGTTCTGGGTTTAGCTCCTCGATTTGAAAATTCAAGAGTTGGACATTGGTACTATGTCAGAACAATAATCGTAAAATACATATATACACATGCATATACTAAATACACAATTGCATAAAATGCGCACATATTCGCATACACACCTACACATATACACGTATAGACAGATAAAAAAGGAGGGTAAATAAAAATGCAAAAGAATCATTAAAAGCATTAGTTTTGAAGATTAGTAAACCGTGTTGGATCCAAAACAGTTTTCTTCTTCTCAGCGCATACATATAGTAGTGATATAACTATTTGTTTCGTTTCAGCTCATATATATACATATATATATATACATGCAGTTATATAAATATTGAAACATATACTAAAAGGGAGGAAAAGTACAGAATTATATATTAGTAGATATACATATATGAAAGTTACTTAGATTAGGTTAGAAGAGGGGATGGGTATAGTTATATGTACGTTTACAATATAGATGGGAAACAGAGATATAGACACGTGCTGACAAAAAATTATACAGTATTCACAGGATATATATATATATATACACACACACACATATATATATATATATATATATTACATATAAAATAGAACCGTAGGAAACATATTTATGGAAAATATGGATGAGT
Organism: Euprymna scolopes; assembly: GCF_053919585.1. Classification (NCBI taxonomy): domain Eukaryota; kingdom Metazoa; phylum Mollusca; class Cephalopoda; order Sepiida; family Sepiolidae; genus Euprymna; species Euprymna scolopes. The sequence continues at coordinate 166,450,744 of NC_136483.1, forward strand.
CTCGTAAATAGAAATATAGTTATTTATGGTTCTATAAGTGTGCATAGAGAGGTAGATACAGGGATGAAGGAGTATATGGATAGCAGAAAGATAAGTGTCATTAAACTATACGAAATATAATAATTCACAGCACATAAAAGTTGAGGATATGCAGATGGCATATTAGGTAATACATTATGTATGTATTCAAGTAGTATATAAGTCGTCAGATTAGATTTAGGTTAGATGTTTCTTATAGTGTTTGCAATTGATAGAGTTTTTTTTATTTAAGAACTTATCTCTTTCCCTAAATGTTGCAATAAATAGTTTTTCATTAAGGCATAGGTAGCAAGGTGAATTTATAGACGAACAGGCGTTTGCTCTCTTAAGGGTATTCCAATTTATAATTGGTGACAATCCATGTTCAATTAATTCATTAAAATATTTAAGATAGTGATGTTCCGTCTGTATAGTTGTGGTTTTTGAAAGGAGCATTGGTGTCCTGTATATATTTCCTTGAATGTCTTACTTGCCATGCCATAATTTTTGTTATCAGGGTTTTCTTTCATAGAAATGATAGCTTTGTAAACAACTGACGTTAAGGTGACATTCAAGCTTTCTTCTACAATTGCATGATTTATTTACTTTGGGTGTATTTTGATTAATGTCATTTAATATTTTGTTATTATTTTTTTATTATTTTTTCTAAATCATCACTACAACTGTAGCTTAATTTGATAGTATTTTTATTAAAGATTTGTGGAGTGTGTTTTCGGAAGAAAAGTGCCTTTTAATAAGGTTTTAAAATCTAGAAGTGTAAGCCATTTTGAGTTTCAGATGGTTCGCTGTTACACACAAGTCCTGGGAGGTGACTTGTTTGTAGTAGACAGTTCCACAGAACAAAATATTCTTACCGTGTCGAAACCCGGAAAAGAACATGTGAAATTGCTCCAGAAAAGGATTAATATTTATGAAGCAATTCTGGTTTCTGATTGGTTGGTAGCAGAACGTGAATTAATTTGATTCGTCAGTTCTTAGCAGCATCGTTTATAAATAGAATCGTCCGACTGTGTGGGGTCATACTCCATTAAAAACACCAAAATATTGCAGCAAAAAATGTATGGTCTAGTTAGTTTTGAGCACCATATAAAAATGTGGCGTAAACCAGATTATTTTACTTTTTCTGTTAATTTTAGGTGTACAAGGAAAAAAGGAAAAAATTCCAATAATATTAATAAAAGCTTTTTTTCTTCACTAATCTTTCTTATTTATATTTATGTTTCGGCAGTAGAGTAAAAAGCATATCTTATTTTTCTTTTATTAATATTATTGGAAATTTTTCCTTTTTCCTTGTACACATTTTTGTGAATTATTCCATGGATTTCTGCCTTTGGATTATTATGGACCATCTTCTTCCAATTACGGGATTTCCTTGGATTTTACTTGTGCAAATGGAAATTAAATTAATTTTCTTGAAGTTATATATTTGGATTTTACCGTCACTGGATTATTTATCTTCCACCAGACTATCCAGTCATGTGTAATCACCTTTTTCGTCATCATATTCCCTCTGCTTCACTTTTTTGTTATCAAGTAACATCTTTGACTTACTTGTTGTTTCATCAAATACTTTTGCATGAAAAATCCGATCCCAAATTTTGCTAATTCATACCCTCTGATGAGAAGGAAAGTATTTCTTCGAAACTCCGCGGATTAAGGACTACCCACTGATCTAGTGTTTCCTTTTCAGATTAAATATGTTTTTAACTCATTTCAAAGTATTTTTTAACATATTTATTTAACTGTTTGCGCGTATTATAAGCTCTATCTCCTATTTGGCTTTATCGAGCTTTTACATCTGGCTGAGATAACTTTATAAATATTAATTCTTTAATATTTATAATATACTTTAATTTTACCATCTTGGATCATTTTGGTAAATTTAATTGTAATTTTTATTTTATATATATATATATATATATATATATATATATATATATATATATATATATATATATATAATCTTAGAAAGGTCCTCGTGGACAACACAAGGATTTTGCAACGAGAAAGTAATTGTAAAAAATTAAAAATACTTGAAGCACTATATATAAAAATCCAGCACCCATCTATAAATAGCATTAATTTTGAAAGTAGCAATAATGTGCTGAAATGTTTAGCATAACCAGTATACGACTGGTTTTGCTAACATTGCCTTTTATCATCCTAATTTTTAATCGAGATTTTTACCACTCGTAAATATATATTTTAATCGACTTTTCATTGACTCTTTTTATCATTCGTAACTAATTATTTCAATTCTATTTTTAATATTTATCTCCACATATGATGATTCAAGAAAGAATCGAAAGCGCTCGTGTGAACCATTGAACATTTGTAAATACCTTCCATCTTGAAGTTAAAAAAATCTTACGAAAGAGCGAAAAAATGAAAAAAAGAATCATTAAGCAAGGTATCTCTGTTGTTTTTAATAATGTCTGCCTGAATATATATATATATATATATATATATATATATATGATATACTATTTGTTGCACGTAGGCAATGAAAACCAACCTCAATTTTAACAGTCTGCCTTGCAAACACGAAGTATGCGAGGACATGCACAGAAACGTTTCCGTACCGAATCACACACAGCGGAAACGGAAGTTAACTTTAAGACAAGATGGTAAGAGAAAATATATACGACGCTCGCGACTAACAACTATTTCCACACACAATGTAAATGAATGTTAAGAATTTTTTATCATTATATTGGCTTTTGCTAGTTAACTCTATTTATTCACAAGCAGAGACGACAGCGTTGCCCGGTAATCAAAGTGATCCTAATATATTAAAAGACAAGAATAAAAGAAAGCAAATCTCACAATTATTCTGTAGAGCTTCGTTACGTTGTTTTAACATAATTTCAACTTAAAGCTATGTTTAGTGTATAAGTATGGGAGTGATCTTAGTCAAGTTTTGTCCCAAAATACTCCCTGATAATTACGGATAATCACAAATCGATACCGTTATTTTATTTATCTATTATCGGTTAAACCATTTTTCCATGTCCTCGCTTAGCAATAATGATAGAAAACGGGCCGTAAAAATTCTAAGTAGGTAAGTTGATAGCGTGTCTTTTTATTTAATTTTTTTTCATGACCTCGTCTGTAGGTTCAAACACTGTACGTAAAATTACAAAATATAACTATAACATTTACTTATAAGTTACACGTGCAATTACGCATTGTTTGGATTGACATTATTTATACATTCATACAATTAAAAAAAAAACAACGTCGCAGCTTTCTTTATATCATATCCAGTTTCGACGTTCCAAATTAACTGATGTAACATAAACTATACTTTTGTGAAATCATTCATACTTTACTTTATTTTACGGAATGATGTTTAAACATGTCATTACGCATTTAACATTATTTACACATTCTTACATTAAAGGTTTCTGCGTCCCAAATTAACCGATGCTAAAATTAACTGGTCACTTTTTAAATCATTTATATTTTACCATCGTTGCTTTTCCTTCCTGATGTTTACAAAAATTAACCAAACCATTTACTTAAAATATGAACTGGAACAAATACGTAGAGGACATTGCAAAGGCTGCTGCAAAGAAGGTGGGTTCCCTCATTACGCATTATTGGATTAAGATTATTTACTCATTAACGTTCTACTAAATTGAACACGTACTTTGTGACACTCACCGAGAAAAATATTGCGACAATATTTTTCTCGGTGATGGTCACAAAGTACGAGTTCAATTTAGTAAAACGTTAATTAAAAATTGGATCCCCGACAATAAAAGTCATAAAAAGTTTTTTTTTACAATTTAAATTTTTTTCTTATCGGAAAGTTAAATTTGTTATCGATGAGATTAACATGAAAAAAGAAAAAATGTTCATTGTCGAATTTACGGGGGGGGGGGGGGAAATTTCATAAACGTCCGTCGAATTTAATATTAGAGAGTTGTAGTAGCCTCCGACAGCAAAATGGCACCGAGCCTAGATTGGGTTGTTTGGCAAAAAAAAAAAAAAAAAGGAATTAATTATCGTTCACCTTCGAAATCATAAAAACTATTTCTTTTTATATAAACACATTTTCATACTCTCAGCATGAATTACGTCCAAATAAATTATCACTTTCATCACTTTTCATTCAGTTTGTTTATTTACGCCAGTCTTTATTTTTTACTTCCTTTGTTTATCAAATAATTTAGGCCGCTAAAGTAGAAATTTCCCTTCATTACATTGCCTACGAATATACTTATTTGTTTTATATTGGCTCTTTTGAACTCATGTTCACCCCTTACAAAGCATATCGCCACTTGGATTATTTGCGGCCATGTCTAGAAAAGATTAACACAATATTTGTTTATGTTACATTTAAACTTCAACATATCAGTACAGCCAGGGAAGCAGGCAGCAGAAAGGGAGTGCCAAAGTTTAGCTGCTCGAGGGAAGAAACTATCAGAATAGAAAGCTTTCTGACATTTAGGGACATAAGCAATGAAGGGGTGAGATCTTATTGCTAAGCGGGTTTTTCGGGGATATGTACGTCGAGGGGGTACAAGTGAAACAAGTTCATCAGAACACATTCCATTAAAATATTTGTAAAAAAGGCTCAGGGATGCAACATTGCGGCGATGGAGCTTAGTTGATAAAGTGGAACCGATTAGATTGGCAACTTTTTTGAGGACTTTATCTAAGCAGGAGAGATTAGTGGTAGATGCACTAGTCTAGATGTGTTAACAATACTCCATGCATGAGCGAATGGTGGCCTTATAAAGGTACAGGATACTTTCAGGTGTGAGAAGTCTTCTAACACGATAGAGAAAACTCACCTTCTTTGCAGCAGCCTTTGCAATGTCCTCAGTTTATATTGGCCAAAAATGTTAGGCCGAGGAGTTTGAAGGTAGAATTCTCAGGTGAGGTGGAATTTGTCATGGATATAAGGGGTTGGAGAAGCGTCTTGTAATTGTTAAAGGAAAGCAACTTAGTCTTACTAGCATTAAATGTTACCATGTTGCGGCCCCATTCCACTAGAGTCTGGAGGTCATTTTCTAACGACTCTGCCATTGTCTTAGATTTATTTACATCTGTTCTTCCCTCGTGTATATTATAGAGCGTTGTATCATCAGCGAATATACCCATCTCGGACACAATATTATCAGGGAGGCCGTTTATGAATAGCAGGAAAAATAATGGTCCAAGGATCGAATTAATGTTATGCTGCTTGGATGTACGTCCGTCAATGACAACCTGTATGCTTCTGTTGTCTAAGAAAGATCTAATTATATGAAGCATACGTCCAGTTATACCGTACGGTTTAATTTTCATTAGCAGCCCTTTATGCCAGACTTTGTCCAAACGTTGGATATATCAAGGGCTACATCCCTCGCTTTGCCAGCCTTATCCAGTACATGGTAAATGCATTCAGAGATTACTGTTAAAATATCTGCAGTAGAATGACATTGCCTGAATCCATACTTAGAGAAGATTTGCTTTTGCGAGGTGGTGAACTAGTGCTTGATTTATAAAGGTCTCAAAGATTTTAGCGAAGAGTAGGAGGAGACTAATGGGGCGATAATTGATAAGGTATATTCTTCCACCAGAACTCTTGTCTACTGGTACCACAGAGACATCTTTCAGCTATTAGGGAAGCAAGATTCAGCAAAGCATTTATTGTAGAGCAAGGAAAGTATGGAGGCTAGCTCGGCTGAACATTTCTTAATTAGTATAGCAGGGATGAGATTAGAGGTGTCTAATTTTTTTATGATATTGCGGACATTTGGGAGGGAGTTTTTTGTTGGCTTTAAGGTGGAGTTGGAGGCGAATTGCCGGGCAAGCAGTTCCGCCTTTTCCATTGCCGTGCATGCAACCTTCTGGTTGTTGCTCAGTGGAGGAATTACTAATTGCCATTTATTCACTACACTATTATAGATTTTATAGAAATCACGAGTTCCTATCTTTTGCGATTCAATGTGTTCCCTGATTATTTCGGCATGCTATCTTTTGGCTGCTGCTATTTCACTTTTACAATGATTTCTAGCATCTACAAATTTTTGCTTATTTGTATGTGACTTATGACGTGAAAACCGGCAGAATGCATGCTGTCTTTGTGCAATGACTGCTGCACAATCTGCAGTGAACGATGGGGGTGAGTGGGGTTTGTTATAATACTTTCATGTGGGAACATGTGCTTCAATGCCCGCTTTGCGCCATTCGGTTTTCTCATTGGCACACTGTTCAGCAGAAAGAGAGAAGATATCGGTCCATGGGGCATCTCGGATGTGTTCTCTAATGGCTTCCCAGTCAGGATTGTTGTAGTACCTTGTTGTTTTAAGCAATGGTTCATCACCTTGAGGTTGGAATTCAAATGTGATGTCAACTGATACCACTATGTGCTCTGCGTTTCCAAGTAGACTGTGGACATTAGTCACACAAACCTGAGGTACTGTGGTGAGAAATATGTCTAGAAGTTAAGCCTGCTGAGGTTAACGATCTGGTAGGCGGGTTGGGAACATTAATATCTGTGTGAGAAAATGGCCTATAGAGAAGCTATAAGTAGAGCGTCCAGCTGCATCTGTGAAACTTGAGAAACCAAGCCAATATTCATAGTGGACGCAGTGGCGTAGCATCAGTTTTTGCCGCCCAGAGCGGTCGTAAAATTTGTCCTTCCCCCACTGGCATATAATTCCCTGTTTTGCCCCCCTCGCTGGCATATAATTACATGTTTTGCCCCCCACTGGCATATGATTACCTATTATCCCCCCCCGCTGTTTTGTCCAAACTCACTCACTACTGGCATATAACAACCTGTTAAAAACTTCAAAAAGCTTTAAAAATATTCATTTTCATTAAACTAATGTTTACACAATTCGCCCCTTTTTATCTTAATTTAATTTAACAATTTCTTTTCAATAATTTGAATAATAATAAGTATGTAAACATTAATCTGAAGGGAATTAAGTAAACGTTAATATGAAACAAAAGAAACCAAATATTTTTTTCAAAACAAAAACGTATAATTCAAATTATAAAAAAAGTTAAATTAAATTATAAATGATAAAATCATATTTATTTACTTTTTTATTGTTGTTAAAGTCCGAATTTTCACCAAATAACATGGCTGTATCAAAGAGATGATAGTCCGATGTAGTTTTCTTTTCTTTTTCTTTATAATGTTATTATTAAGAGGTCGAGCATCTCGAAGAGAAAAACGTCTTATATCGGCGCCTTTTGACATCATTGTGGGTAATCACTCATTTTAACTGAAAAATTTAAGAAATGGAAAGTCATACATTTTGGAAAACATTTTTTTATGAATTTAAATGAGAACATTTGAAAACATGAAAAAGTTAAAAATGATAAAATCATTTTTATTTACTTTTTGATTGTTGTTATTTCCGAATTTTCACTAAAAAACATGAATGTATAAAGTCCGATGTAGTTTTCTTTTCTTATTCTTCATAACGTTATTATTAAACGGTCGAGCTTCCCAAAGAGAAAAAAAAACGTCTTGTATCCGTGCTTTTTGAAATCTGTGTGTGTAATCGCTCGTTTTATGCGCAAAATTTAAGAAATTGTTTGTTGTTAATAATGTTTCAATTCTTTTAAAAATAGTTTAATATTTTTCAATAAATGTATTTATGAAGTAAAAATAAGGCTATAAATTTATTTTTTGTGAGAGAACTATCGCAAGGCATTAAGTCGGTTGAAAATTTAAAAACATACTTTGCGCTTTTTTTCGGCAAAGTTACCAATAACTCTATCAAAATTGACTAGGGAGAGGATTGCCAAGTCTGTAAGCATTGTCTGGCTCATTTTTGATCGAAGGTAGTTTTTTTATGGTTTTAAGTTTCGAAAAAGAGCACTCACAAGTGGCAACGCTAATAGCTCGAGTAAGGAAAATGCGTAGCAACATCACAATATAAGGGACGGATCCTCAAGGTGGTATCTCTGTATAAAGTTCAAAAGTTCAAGAGGTCCATTGATTTTGTCTTTTTCCTGAAGCTTTCACAAAATACTGTAATCTATTCTTTTCGACAAATAATTTATCTTTTTCTTTATCTTCGTCAACTTCACCAAGCTGACAATCATAATTATCATCCAGCAGATTTGTATTTATGTATTTACTTGCAAGATTGTGAACTTGTTGAAATCTACAAGATATTTCTTCAGTCAACCCATCTATGACAGACAGCATTTCCCGTCTCAACTCAGTATCAAACCCCAGTGCTGCATCAGTCAATCGTTTACCATTCGTTTCTTTTTTCGGATATGATGCTCCATGCTTATCCCCATTTCAGAGCATAGTTCTTTTACTCCTTTATTGCAGTGTCCACCATCTTTTCTCTATTCTGAAGAAGGCAATCTGTCAACGCCGTCAGCCTGATAAAACGTTGTTGCAGATCCACCCCCTTTTTTTAAGAAACTTCTGGGCATCATTGATTTCTGGGAGAATAGCTTTCTAAAGGCTCAGAAATAAAAGAAACGCAAACGACAATACCGAGTTGAGAATTAAAGATGCATTTGAGCTTGTGGTTTCATTTTTTTCTTCTTCTGTGAGCTGTTTCAGGGCAATGACGACTTTCAATAATTTTTTTTTACCACAATATTTACAGCATCTGCTCGACTACTCCATCTAGTTCCACAGTCCGCTTTATACTCAGACCGGTCAGCTGAATCAAGACGTCCCAGCGATGTGGAGATGCAGAAAAGAACAAGAATAACCAGTCCAGTATGCCAAAAAATGTAACAGAGTGAAGTAGCCAGATTTAATGAATGGTTAGTGCATGGCACAAATAGAGCTTTTGGGTTGATTTCGGAGATTCGTTTCTGCACACCCGATCGGTGGCCTGCCATAATAGCATGCATGGCCAATACAGTCCCAATCTGAATCCCATCGTTCTCCAGTTCTTTAAAATTCAGTTTATAAATGCCCTCCGCGCTTTTAACTTTTGTCTCGATGAAGCGGAGAAACGACTCCTCCACTGTCACTTTATTTTCGTAAATTTTGCCGTAGCGCAACACCTCACTCATCTGGTCCTTGTGAGATGCATCAGGAGTTCTATCAAAAATCATGCAAAAATATTTTCTTTCTTTGATCTGATCAATGATTTTCTTTCTCATCTGCTTTGCCAAAATGCTCACAAATTCATTTTGAATTTCTGGTGACAGATAAGAAGTAGCGATTTTCTTTCCCAGGTTACCTTTCACCAAATGTTCACGGAGCACAAGCTTATACTTGACCAATAAATTTACCAATTCTAAAAATATTCCCTTTGTTTTCTTGATCTCTTTCATCATTATGGATGTCTTCCTGGTGACACCGTAGTGCCAGATTCTGCTTGGCAAGAAACCTGATGATGTCCAGCAATCTAGCTATAATTTCCCGCCACTTCTTAGTTTCCTTCTCAATAAGATGTGGCTCTACTTTGTCAACTACATTTTCTTCAACAAGTCAGATCAAAAGATCCTTCCAGTTGAGAAACGCTTGAGCATGAGATGTTCATATACGTTTGAGTTTAATTTCCACCAATCTGTAAAACCCACACCAGCAAAAAAAAATCGACAGCCCAGTTGAAAACAGTCTGCAGCAGAAGCAAAACAAGACTTCTCTTGATAGGGTTCAAAATAGACTTCGTGGCCTGGTGGGAGATGTCCTTTTCTCTTTGCTGCAACCTCTGTCTCACAGAAGAGATGTTGCGAGTTTGTCTCTGCTTTATCGTTATTTTCATGGAAAGTGTTTAACTGAGCTTCAATCTATGGTCCCCCTCGCCAAACTTTCACAAGAAACACTAGACTAGCTGAAAACATTATCAATAATTTTCCCCACTCTTTATCTGTACCTAAACCTAAACATAGATTCCATGATCAAAGCTTCTTTCTTAGAACTGCACGCCTGTGGAATTGTCTTCCGTTTTCCTGCTTTCCAGCTTTCTATAATATGGTTGTCTTCAAGTCCAACGTGAACAAGTTTCTGATGAGCCGTTCCACTAAAGTTAACAAATTTACCGAACTTCCATTACTATCGATTACTATATTGTCCTTTTGACTACTCTACACTCTTTAACCCTTATCCTTGAGTGGCCTATCGGCCTTGATAAGTGGTAACGTCTATGTAAAAAAAAGGGAGAATACACCATCCATGTTCTCAAAATTTTCTCACTGTTGAACAATTCCCGATAGAACCATTTTTTTAGTCAGCTTTCTAACGTCGCTTTTTTGTTTTTGTTCTTAGTCGGACTACTTCCTTTAATTCATGATCAAGGTGCTGCATAGCGGCAGACTCCGACCGAACAAGCATAGCGCGAATTTTACGATTAATCTCAACCGGCAATAAACCAACATCTGTAACATCGGTTGCAATGTTTTCGCGCTAATTCTTCAACCTTCCTTTGTTATTATACGATATATTCTTTATACCTAAACCTGTTGTTAGGGTCATTCTTTATGGTGTCCCCCTAGGGTCACAGCATGCATGATACTGTTTAGTTTATGCTTTCTGTTAAGAATATATAAACATATATTCAAAAGTTGTGAACATCAGATATTTGATTGTTTTGTTTTATGGCATATCCATCTTTTACGGGTTATTAAATGTTGAAATCAGTTACTTTAATAAAAACAAAAACGCTTTCGTGTTTCATATATATATATATATAGTCTTTGAAGTTTTTAACCTTTAAAACTATACAAAAAATTATTTTTTATCATTCGTTAGAAAACCATCTAGTCAGTAAGTCATTTAATCACCTGCAATCACTGCATCAACTCGCTCTCGAATTTACTATACTGTTTCATGGTAAACAACTAATGATCCCTTGAAAAATAAAATACTGGTATAGTATTTTATTTTTCAAGGGATCATTAGTTGTTTACCATGAAACACTGTTTCGGGGATTTAAAAACAAAACAGTATGTTACATCATGGCTCCCCAGCAGTGTTGATCAAACACCACCACCCTTAATCTTAGGAAGAAGACATGTTACAAACATTTGATCCAATTTCCTATTCTTAATTGCAATTACTAACATTTTCATAGTATAAAAATGAATTTCTTACCTGTGCGATTCATCAATTTCCACATTTAAAATCGATACATTTTTTAATTTTTTAATTTATCAGTCTTGTATTTATAAGATTAGGATTAATCCATTTAACTACTTATCACTATATATATATATATATATATATATATATATATATATATATATATATATATATATATATACTAACGGTAGGTACCCGGCGTTGCCGGGTTTTTAGATGCGCATGTGGTTGGGGTGGGTGCTAAAATGAAAACAAAGTGAAGTAATAATCCTGTTTAAATATAAAAACAAACACTGTTAAAACTATCAAGATAAAATCGTGAAAAAAAAAAACAATTTAAAAAATGAACGGTCCGGTGGTGCTCGGGTGTTTGTAAAATCCCCAAAAGGTTTGATGGGGGGAGGCTCGAACTCGAATCATTGAGGCGGAAGCACAAAAAAAAGAAAAAAAAACGTGATAAATTAACAAGTGAATTAGGTCAAATATCAATTCCGCACTGAACGAATTATAACTGAATTTTTTGTTTTCTCGAATTCTAAATGAATTTGTTTTAATTTTAATTTAATTTAAATGCAAGTGAATTCACAATATCGTTGCGTTGTAATAATAAACAGTAAAGAATTAATTCTTTGTGTAAAAATAAATGTTTAGTTGCAAGCAATAATAAATAAAGGTATAGTTATATCTCAAGGTTAGAGTCGTTAAAACCAGAAGTAAAAACTGGTTAGTTCCGCAGGTTGCGTCTTACACTAACAAAAAAAAGCAAAAAGAAAACAATAATAATAATAATAATGTCGTTTTCTTTTTATATTTATTTTATTTTTATGTTATTTAGGGTAAAGACAGAAAGCATAAATCAGGGAAAGAATAACAAAAAAAAAACGGCATAAATAACCTTGTACGATACCAAACCGGTGTTTCCTCGTACTGTTCCTTATGAACGCAACCGATGCGGTGTAAATGGGGAGCGGGAAAAGGAGGAATCTAATAGAGAGAAAAAATCTTGCAACTTCCATTGAATCTAACCGATTTTAGCAGTGAACACTCACCGGGAAATAAAATATAGGAATTATCGAAGAAGTTTAAGGGTAATAGGCCTATAGCACACCTCAGATCCTGTGCTGCAGTTCGTGCACATTACATTTGCATGTAATGTTTTATTTTTAATCCTATTAAGGTCAAACTCACACAGGGAAAAATGAGTACATTTTATTTATATAGAGATAGAGAAGAGAAGATATCTTCCAATATTTATTCAATTTGGTTACGGTTTTTTTGTTTTGTTTTTTTCGTTTTACGGCATATTAAACTATTTCGTGTTATTCAGTGCCGAATCCGAATTTGGCGAAAGTTTTGTGCTTTAAGTTCTTTATATCTTCAATATTCACCCTTGATATTTGGTTTGCTTGTTTTCTAGAAAGAAGTTATTATTTTTATTTTTTTAGTTTACAGAACATGATTGAGTTTTGCAAAGGAAAAAGAAAAATACACATTGTAGTTGTTCAGACAATCTGATATGGTGGCATTGGGGATAATGATGTGTGAAAAATCCTTTTGAATAATAATAATAATAATAATAATAATAATAATAATAATAATAATAATAACGACAATAATAATAACAACAATAATAAATAAATAAATAATAATAATAACAATAATGATAATAGAAAATAATAATAACAATAATAATAATAACAAATGATAATAATAAATAATATTAACAATAATAATAATAACAACAGTAATAATAAATAATAATAACAATAATAATAATAACAATAATAATAATAATAATAATTAAAATAACAAATAGTATTAATAATAATGAATAATAACAATAACAATAATAATAACAATAATAATAATGCTAATAATAACAATAACAACAATAATAATAAATAAATAATAATAAAAATAATAATAATAAATAATAATAATAAATAATAATAATAACAATGTTAATATTATTATTAATAATAATAATAATAAATGATAAAAATAATAACAATAATAATAATAATAATAAATAAATAATAATAATAATAATAATAATAATTATAAATCATAATAATAACAACAAATAATAATAACAAATAATAATAATAATAATAATAATCATAATAATAATAATAATAATAATAATAATAGGATGATGAACTTATTGAGCCTTTTGCTTGGTAAAAGATGCAGGAAAATGAAAAATCATTTATAAGCTCCATTTACGTCAGAAAAATGTATATTTTTTAGCAACTAAATATATGCAGATTGTTCAAGATATATGTGCAACTGTACACAGTGTTTGGAGAAATAAACTAAAAAGAGGCATATTTTTCTTAAAGGCACATGGTTTAAGGGACAAAAGTGAAAAATCGGTTACTCAGAATTAAATAGTGCTTTGTCACTATCGGTGAAAAACTCTCAAATCTGACAAGATAGTTTTATGTATTAGACTAAGCTTCTGTTTTATATTATCTTCAATAAATTGAGTACCGTTCTATGTTTCAATTTTTTTTCAATTATTCTTTTAGTTTTAGACATGGCTAATTACGACACTTTCTAACGCAAAAAAAAATCCGGGGTTATTCTTACAATAGAAATGTTTGTAATGAATGTAATTGCCCATTGGGGAACTATTGTATTCTTAATGGTAGAATCGTTATGTATGTTGGAGACACAACAATTAAATTGTCAATAGGAATTATTAATCGTGCGACAAATATTTGTGTCGTTCCAAGTCACATAATATACGCATTTAAACAAAGTTAGATAATTTATTGTCAAAAATACATATATTAGGCACAAGTATAGTCACAAAGAAATAAATATCGCTGACAAACAAATAAAATTAATGATTTAAAGCTTTAAAATACTACTAAAATAATAATAATAATAATAATAACAATAATAATAATAATAATAATAATAATAATAATAATAATAGGAGCACTAGGAACAATTCCGAAAAACTTCGGAAAAAGAATGTCAGAAATTGGAATCAGAGGAATAACTGCAAAAGTACAACGACTAACGATAATGAAAACGACTGAAATATTAAGAAAAACCTTTGAATGCGGAGAATAATACAAAAAGACAATATAACGAATAATCGTTACAGGGAATGAAGAACACCGAAGCTGCATATCTACAAGTTCTACACCCCCATCATGCATACTCCCATAGTTTCACCATCGCTCCCCCCAATAAAAAAGTGACACCAAAGAGCTGAGAAGGGTCAAGAAGGACCGAAAGACCGAGGAGAGAGCGCCAACCAGACCTCGGTTGGACAAGCGTAAAGAGAACTGGGACTTTGGGGAGGCTTAGTGCCACTCAAATTCCAGTATAAACCAATGGCCACTGCCGGCGAGAAATCAATGGTAAGAGGCTGTTGCGATGATGCAAATTCATTGCTATCGAAGGAGGTGGAGAGAACTGGACGCCTGGGGAGACTTGTTGTCACTCAGCCTCCAGAGAACACCACAAGTTTCTAATCAGATTGTTGACTTGTGTGAAATCTCCATGTGAGCCAATAATAATAACAAAAAGGAAACGTCCAGTTAGAGGAAGAAAGTGCATATATGAAACTGAAAAAGGTATAGAACATGAAGAAAATCAAAATAACGCAAATAATCGTAGGAACACTAGGTACAATCCCGAAAATTAAGAAATGCAGACTCTGTGGACAAAGAGACGAAACGATAAACCATATAGTAAGTGAATGCAGCAAACTTGCCCAAAAGGAATACAAAAACAGGCATGACCAAGTGGGGAGGGTGGTACACTGGGAATTGTGTAAACGACTGCATTTTGAGCGTACAGACAAATGGTACAAGCATAAACCCGCAACAGCACTCGAAAACGAGAACCACAAAATCCTATGTGATATGGACATACAGACGGACAAACCCATCCAAGTAAGAAGACCAGATGTCATAATAATTAGCAAGAACGACAAATCCTATCAAATCGTAGACTTTGCAGTCCCAGCTAACCACAGGGTGAGTATGAAAGAAAAGGAGAAACGAAGCAAATACAGAGAGCTATCCAGAGAGTTAAAAGGGATTCGGATGATGAAGAAAATCAAAATAGTACCGATAATAGTAGGAGCACTAGGAACAATTCCGAAAAACGTCGAAAAAAGAATGTCAGAAATTGGAATCGGAGGAATAACTGCAAATGTACAACGACTAACGATAATGAAAACGACTGAAATATTAAGGAAAATCCTTGAATGCGGAGAATAATAGTTGGTTGGTTGTTTTTGTTTTACGGCATATCAACCCTTTTCGGATTATTTAATACCGAATCCAAAGATTTTGAAGAAAAAATTTTTAATAGAATATATTTGTTGTTTTCAAGTCGGTTTCTATTTAACCCATAGTTGGGACCTTAACAGGTACTACCACTCTGGGTCAGAGTGGACCTGAGAGCAATGGCAATTAAAGGGTGGCTCTACACTCCCTAAAGCCCACAAGCTGGGGCCTTACCATTGGATATAGTTTAAGGTCATATCCAGGACCCCCATTGATGAACTTTTACCCTCTGCAGAGGGCAGTCGGTGTATTCTAATGCCCCACCGACAGGGCCAGCGGAGAATAATACAAATAATATAACGAATAAGCATTACAGGGGAAGAAGAACAACGAAACTGCATATTTACAAGTTTTACATCCCCCATCATGCATCTCCCACCCCCCCCATTGTTTCATCACCGCCCCCCCCCAATTATACCAAAGGGCCGAGAAGGGTCAATAAGGACTGAAAGACCGAGGAGCGAGTGCCAACTAGACCTCGGCTGGACAAGCGCAAAGAGAACTGGGACCTTGGGGAGGCTTAGTTCCACTCAAATTCCAGTATAAACCAATGGCCACTACCAGCGAGAAATAAATGGTAAGCGGCTGTTGCGATGATGCAAATTCATTTGCAAATGCTATCGAAGGAGGAATAGAGAGCTGGACATCTGGGCAGACTTGTTGTCACTCAGCTTCCAGAGAAAACCACAGGTTTCCAATCAGATCGTTTGTTGACTTGTGTAAAAGCTCCATCTGAGTCAATAATAATAATAATAATAATAATAATAATAATAATAATAATAATGATGATGATGATGATGATGATGATGATGATGATGATGATGATGATGGCGGGACCTGTGGAAATTCAACAGAGGACTCATTCAGATGTAATATACTGATGTTGTCATTCTGTTGATGTTCAGTGTAAATAGAGACGTTCTGATATTGTAGCTTTTTTTGTTAAAACTGTAAAAGTATTTATCTAAGCTAGCACGAACGCCCGGCAAAGCCCGGTCATAAAGTACGCTTAAATATGATATTTTACTTCTTGCAGATTTCGTATATATTATTAGAATGTTCTATCGATTTTTATGTTATAAAGTTGCGATTTCAAAAATAAAAAATAATTTTCCATATGACTTGGGAGCATTAGCTTGAATCAAAACAGAAATAAAAACTTCTGGAAAAAAAGTACTTATATATATATATATATATATATATGTGTGTGTGTTTGTATATATATACTTTATATATATATATATAACTTGAATTCCTTCAGCCATAATCGAAACCGAAACCAAAATTTTGAAGAATTCGTGATAAAATTATTCATAAAAGAAATAGATGACTTAAGTGCCATCAGCTATAGTCGAATCCGAAGCCAAAACTTATGAAGAATTCTTGGTAAAATTACTTATGACAAGAAATAGAAGAACATAACAATTAAACGACCCGGATGTAAGCGTGACACACAAAAAAAAAAAAAACACACACACACACGCTATCGTATTAATATATAGATAATAATAATGGTAACGGCAATAATGAATGAAACGGTAGAGGTACAGAATTATGACTATGAAAGTGTCTTTATTTTATACACTTTAGTAATAATTTTAATGGAATATAATTTAAATTCAAATTGTTTTAAGTAAGTATGCAATAGAGCAGAGATACGAAAGGTGTTTCAAAAGTTAAGCCTCTAATGTTGTCGACCTAATGAATCAGAGGGAGTTGAAAATTGCATTGTTATGATGAATGAACTCATGCATTCATAATCTGAAAGTTTTATCTTTCTTTTGCAGATATTGACGGTGTGAAGCTCTCAGAAAGCAACCCCTGTCACGGACGTGCTTCAGAAGCAGAGACGTATATGAATTGACACTGGATCCCTGAAAATGTTCATGAGAGATGGGTGAGAAATTGGCACAATAGTTATGACTATATATTTTTTTTTAATTTAAAAATTTTCATTTAAAAAAATTTTTTTAAACCCACTTTCATATATATTTATTTATACGCTGGCCAATTTCATTTTGCCTGTCTACGTTTAAGATTCGTCGGATTAAAGATACCAGATGTGACCATTTCTATGGCCTACGTATATAGTTCGTCTGTTTCATATTTACATCTCATTAATTTTGCTTAAGAAAAAAGAACATTCAACTTGTGCACGCGTATGCATAAAAATGATGTTATTTCTCTCACGCATTTGAATCCTTTCTACTATTAGCAACATGGAATCAAAATGCATTTAATAATATATGATTTATTCAACTATTAGAAGCCGAGTCGGTGAGGCCAGTTAAAAAAATGCGAATACTAAATTAAAATTATCTCAATGCACGTTCTTCATAAAATGAGTCAGACATTTAATCTTTTGTTAATAGTTGCAAAAGAATTAATTACTTCGTGACATTTCATAAGTCAAGAGGAAATTTTAAACTGTCAAACGGCGGTTTAAAAATATGGATAGGTTGATGCTGTGCAAATTGCGATTTTATTAGATTGAGATCAAAGGTTATCGCAAATGAAATTTCAATAAATCTACCTTTTAAAGAATTCTAATTTTTACAGATGTATATATATATTTATTTTCAGAAGAATTAGACGAGAAAAGTCGTCGGTACTGTCGGTTTCAAACCTGATAATAGGGAACCGTTTTAGGTCCCCATATCAAGCTCTCGTCTGCCGATCTGTCTCATCACTCAAGAGATGAGATGGATTGACTGAAGAAAGCTTGATATTGGGGTCGAAAACGGTCCCTTACTACCAGGTTTTAAACCAACGGAACCGATGACTCATCTAAACTTTCTGAAAATAAAAATATAAATATAACGCTATTATTTTGAATTTTTTTTTGCTTATATATATATATATATATATATATATATATATATATATATATATATACTATCCATTTATCTAGTGTTTCCTTTTCAGATTAAATATATATATATATATATATATATATATATATATATATATATATATATATATATATATATATATACTATCCATTTATCTAGTGTTTCCTTTTCAGATTACATATGTTTTTTTTAACTCATTTCAAAGTGTTTTTAACATATTTCATTAACTGTTTGCTCATATTATAAGCTCTATTTCCTATTTGGTATTATCGAGCTTTTATATCTGGCTAGGATAATTTTATAAATATTAATTCTTTAATATTTATAATTTACTTTAATTTTACCATCTTGGATCATTTTGGAAAATTCAATTGTAATTTTCATTTTATTTATATATATATATATATATATATATATATATATATATATATATATATATATATATTGTTATATATATGCATATATTGTTATATATATTATTATATATAACAATATATATATTGTTAAATATATACATTATATATATATTGTTATATATATTGTTATATATATTGTCATATATATATATTGTTATATATATATATTGTTATACATATACATATATATTGTTATATATATTTATATATATATTGTTATATATACATATATATATTGTCATAGATATATTGTTATATATATACATATATATATTGTTATATATATACATATATATACATATATATATATATATATGTGTGTGTATTGTATATATATATACATATTGTGTATTGTATATATATATATACATATATATATGTGTATTGTATATATATATACACATATATACATATGTATATTGTTATATATATATATATACACATATATATACATATATACATATATATGCATATATATATACATATATATATTCATATGTATATATACATAGGGAAATATATATATGCATATATATATATATATATACATATATATATATATATATATATATACATATATATATATACAGGATGTCTAAAAAAAACTGGCCCCAAATCTAATTAGGCCCCGTTTCTTAGTGTTTTGTCCGAATGAAATGAAACATTGGTCATAACTAGTTTATTATATTCAAAACATCACATCAAAACACAAGGGTATTTGACCTTTTTTTCTCCGTTCTACAGCAAATGTTCTAGATGGCCTCCATTTAACTTTTGTTTATTTTTCGGTCACCCTGTATATATATATATATATATATATATATATATATATATATATATCCCTAACACCTCTGGCTTTGATGGAGGGGAAACTAAAACTTGCTGCTATGGTTTAAAATGATCTCAAACAACAGCAACGGGAGACTCGATTCCAAATATTTCTCATATGTTATATCTTCCCTCTTTTGGAAATAAGGTACGATTATGAATATCTCTAGTATAAAATAATCTTTCTATACTGTGAAATAAAATATACCCAAATTTGCCTACATTTGCATATTTGTTGGGGTCTTACCGGGCCACTAACGTATTAGAACTTTTGCTATGATGAGTATGTATAAGTAAAGCGGATGAGAACAGACCCCATTTTCCAACTTTTGATTGGCCTTGTGTCTAATTTTTGTTTTGTGATTTTGTTTTATAAGAAATAAAAAAATATATACCTCAAAGAGTATGGGGGGGGATTACGGCTCAGATATAATTCGCATGATGGAATGGAGAAGAATCTGGTAAAAGGGGCGATACATTAACAAAAATCCAGAAAACACAAGACACGAATATATGTTTACGGTTTTCCTCTCTTTTCCCAAGAACAATAACCCCCCCCCAAAAAAAAACGGTTTTAATTTAGACAGGTTGCCATGTTGTTTTTGTTCCACTACAAAAGTGTATAAAAATAAACAAGCCCCCCCCCCCCACCAGACGGTACTGTATATGGATGACTATAATGCTCCCTATCTTAGGTTGAGCATATTAGGAAGTGATAGACAAATTACCATTAGCATATTAAGCGATGTTCTTTGTGTAAACAAATTGAGCTTAGGTATTTGGACAATGTCAAAACATTAATTCACTGCCGTATAGCGCAACGGTTAGAAGCTCCAACTGTCGTTTGGGCGATCGGGTTTCGATCCTGGCTTGAGGTAGTTGCGTGTCTAGGCGCACTGATGAGCTGTGAAACAGCGAAACAGTACTGTATGTGGATGACTATATATACAAATGAAACATAAAAGGAAAAAAATGTTTGTTTACTTTCTAAATTATACAAATCGTACAAATTACTATTAAAGACATTTACTGTATTACGTTTCTGATTGGTTATTCGTATTATTTGGATTCATTCTAATTGGTTATTCGTATTATTTGGATTCATTCTGATTGGTTATTCGTATTATATCGATTCATTCTGATTGGTTATTCATATTATTTGGATTCATTCTTATTGGTTATTCGTATTATTTCGATTCATCGGACTATTGTTCTAATTTTGAATATCATTTTAAAAATGTTTCGGTCGATGTAACCTCCGACCTTCTTCGGAAACATGAATATTTTTCTCGAACTCAGAATTTGGACGGAATTTCGATTGGAATCTTTTATTTACTTGTGGCGCAGTGGTTAGAGTACTTGGAAAAAAATCTATTGTAAAAGTGATATTTACCTGAAGGTTGAAAAGTTACATTTGCGAATTACTTAGGACCTCTATGGCTGACGGAACAAGAGCATGCTATCCCCGTGAAGGAAATAAAGGGTTCCGTTCGAAATTCCTTCCGAATTCGACAAGATACGTATGAAGACGGTCGAATGGTCACATGACATTCAAGATGAGAACAGTAGTATGAAGAATGCAAATGGTACTAGAGAAAGTGCTTTTTAAATAATACTGTTTAACAAACATGTTTTTAATTGAAGGGAACTTTTTTTACGCGTATAATCTGTCCATCTGCCTAGTATTCCTATATATATATATATATATATATATATATATATATGTGTGTGTGTGTGTGTGTGTGTGTGTGTGTGTGTGTGTGCATAAGTGACCTTGTCTGCATATGTGTATAAAACGTCTCCACCAAACCCCTCTCTGGATAATTGGTCGACAGACTTGAAACTTAATATATAGGGTTGAACCTCGGGGATACTTTTGATTTCTTTTTAATCTTTAGAAATAACTTCGAGGGGGTAAAAATTGAAAAAAAAAAGTTCACCTTGGCAGCAGTAAATTGACTAACTTCCGAACATGCGTACATATACATTGTTAGCTTGAACTCACTTAATTTTTAGCCTTTTTATCCAATTGGCGATAGCTCAGATGATCACAACGAACCATAAAGCAATAAATAACGATTCGGGCTGGAACGCTGAATGCTTTGTTTTCTGATTTCAGCTGATGGCAGCAAAGTCATTTTTTTATTTTTTAAATCGTTAATGTATATATTGGGTACAATATAATAATCAATATAGAATTTGTTCTGTAATAATAAATTCGAAATTTACATGAGATAAAGTATCATATTTAAGCGTATTTTTTTTTACAATATTTTTTGTGGAAATGCCAATTCGTTTAAATTAACATCATTTTTTTTTTTCAATTTTATTCACCTCCACCCCAGACAAGACATATTGCCACTTGGACGTAAGGGGCTACTAATTTAGACCATGCCTATAAAAGATTAAGATGTTAGTTTACGTTGCATTTGAACTTCTGCATATCAGTACAGTCAGGGAAGCAGGTAACAGGAAGGGAATTCCAAAGTCTACCTGCTCGAGAGAAGAAACTATTAGAGTAGAAAGCTTTCTGCTATTTAGGGGCCTCAACAGTAAAAAAGTCTGATTTTTTTTGCTAAACGGGTTTCTCTGGATATGTACGTCGAATGGGCACAAGTGAAATGAGTTCATCAGAGCACATTCCATTACGTGTAAAACAGACACAGTGATGCAACATTGCGGCGATGGGACCGTGGTTGGAGCTCAGTTGACAAATCGGATCCTATTAGATTGGTGAGTCTTTTTTAGACCCCATTCAAGAGGGAAAGAGTAGTGGTAGATGCAACAGCCCAAATTTGGCAACAATACTCTATGCATGGGTTAATGGTGGCTTTTAGAGGTACAGGATACTCTCAGGCGTTAGTAGTTTTCTAGCACGATAGAAGGAATCCACCTTCGTCGCAGCAGCTTTGGCAATGTCTTTAATGTATTTGCTCCAGTTCATATTTCCTACGGAAACGACGAGGAGAAGGAGAGAAGCATAATGTTCCTATTTACAATGCCTCCCCACGGGACAGAGTTAGACACCAGGGTCGTTTTTTAACGTGGAGAAAAGGAACAAAAATAAAATTGTCTCAGTCGTGAAGGATTTCTCCTCCACTGACAGAGAACAAGAAATTGAAGTACAGCATCTGAAGAACAGATACTACACTTTGAGGTATTTATTTACTCACCCACTGAGCAAATTAGGCACAAGGCCGATTTTTAAAGTGAGGAGTGAAGGGGAAATGGGGACCAACTCCCCGGGGCGTAGGGGAGCTGGATAGTGACAATTGGTATGAAGGGTTGCCCCTACATTGACCAAGGTCTTATATGTGGGGTCGCCCCCACATATGGCCTTTGCTTGCAGTATCTACCGGAGCAGATACTGCACTTTGATCTTGGCCAAAATGCCAAAGCATAATATTACTAGCATTAAATGTTACCATCCACCTACGGTCTCATCCCACTGCGGTCTGGAGGTCATTTTCTAAGAATTCTGCCATTGTCTTAGATGTGTGTCCATCCGTTTTCCCTCGTGCATGTTATAGAGTGTTGTATTATCAGCAAATATACCTATCTCGAACGCATTATTATCAGGGAGGTTGTTAGTGAATATCAAGAATAATTGTGGTTCAATGATCGACCCTTGAGGCACTCCTGCAGTAATGTATATATTTTACTTCGCCAAACAAGTTTAACAAAACAAAATTAGGCGTATGGCCAATAAATTTGAATGTTATGCTGTTTGAATGCACGTCCATCTGTGACAGTCTTGGTAGTCTTGTTATCTAAGAAAGCTATAATTATATTCAGTATTTGTCCAGTTATACCGTATGATTTAATTTTCATTAGCAGCCCCTCGTGCCAGATTTTGTCAAAGGCCGTGGATACATCAAAGCCCTGGCTTCGCCTGCCCTATCCAGTGCATGGTATATGCATTCATAGATGAACGTTAAAATATTTACATTAGAACAATATGGCCTAAATCCATATTGTTTGTCTTGTGGCTTCTTGTTGATCAATGACGTTCCTCAATATAACAAAGATAGATAAACAGGACCCATATGTTACATCTTTGTAGTGCCTTAATTTGTCGTATATAAATAGAAAAGACATATATATATATATATATATATATATATATATATAGAGAGAGAGAGAGAGAGAGAGAGAGAGAGAAAGAGAGAGAGAGAGAGAGAAGGAACAAACCAAGTTATATGTTCAGCAACTTTTAGTCTCTATTGCGAGACTTTCTTTGGATGAATGAAATTAAGAAAACAAAACACCATTACAAATATTTGAGAAAATATTTTTGATGTAATGGAATGTATGATGACCCTGTACCATTTCAGAAACGAAAAAAAATCGTTGGAAATTTAAATAAAAAAGGCGGGGGCATATCATTGTGAAAGAGAGTCAGATTTTTTTTATAACGTCATATAGCCGTTAATATATTTAAAAAGATATCATGCAATTCATTTTCTTTCTGGAACAAATGTCTGTTTTCATTCAAATATGGATGTGTAACTGAAATAAAATGGGTGTATTTTTGTTATGCAATTTAATGACTTATTATATGTATTATATACATATATATATATATATATATATATATATATATATGTATATATGTGTGTGTGTGTGTATGTGTGTGTGCTGAATTACTTAGAGTATTAATATAAACGGCTTTTCATTGTAAGTCCTCGTGAATGGATTTCCCAATGCGAACACTCGATCGCTATATAAGATTTAAAAAAAGAGGGGCCGTTTCAAGGGTAATGCCTCCTATTTCGTATTTCGCCCGACTGGATCAGAGGGGATTGCAAATTGCACGGTTATGATAACTGAACATGCATTTTTTACTTACAACTTGCATCACTCTGTTGCAGATATTGACAGTGTGAGATTTTAAGAAAGCAACAACTGCAATTGGCGTACGTCAAAAGCAGAGAGGCGTCAGTGAACTCCTGGAAAACGTGCACTGAGAAAGGAGTGACTATGTAGAAAAATAAATTCTGGAACACGAAAGATCCCTCGTTATAATGACACCACTTCCGTTTTCGTAATTTTTCAACTTTTTAAGTGAAAAACAGAGAAAAATAGGAGACTTTACTTTTGAAATGACTCTTGTATGATCATGTAAAGATAATAACAAAAACTTTTACAAAGAGTGGCTTCGCTTGAAAGCATTTAATTTTTTTCAGAAATAATCAAATTTACAAGATGGTAAGATTTATAGGTTATTCACATCCAAAAATATTTTATCGAGAATAAATCAACTTTATTTTATTAAAATTAATTATAGTTTTGTGATCAGGTAGTTCAAATTATGATTTAATTTGTATCATTTATTATTTGGATTATTCGAACTACTTTCCTCATTTTGGCTGTTATTCTTAGAACGTTTCTGCCGATGTAACCCTCGACCTTTTCCGAGTGAGTATTGTCGAATTCGAGAATCTTCCTGTTAAATTTTGAAATCTGTACAAATCCTTTATGTAATCCACGTTACCATTTATGTGATCCACGTAAAGGGTTATCATTCTATTGTTCTGTAAGTCATGGCAAAGTCCTAAGAAATTCGCAATAAACTTCTTGGTATTACGTTGGTGCAAAAATAATGTCGTTTTTTATGTTCAGCTTGATGTAAAAAACGGCATTATTTTTGCACCAACCTAGTATCATACGCACTGGAGATTGAGCCTTCAAAGTCCAGAATAGTATCACTACACAGTCATGGCTGATGACGTATTAAGGATTTTTCAAAGACAGACCTAAATTGCAAGATCTTACATATCGATAAACGATTAAAAATTGTCAACTTACTATCATTGTCAACTTCTTTTGGTTTGTTTCTCGCTTCCTCTCTATTAGGAATATGTTTTATTTTCCGTCATTTTCTTTCTGAAAATACTTGTTCTAAGTTAGAAAATATTTACAGTAGTACGTTTTGCTTCGTTCATTATAATGCAAGGACAATGAAAAATATATTTTCTAGAGTAATTCTTTGGAAAGCATTTTAAATTCTGAAGAAATCCTTATGTATTAAAAAGTTAAACTATTTAAAAGATATTCATATCCAATGATTTTATGAGGTTAAAACTATATATATATATATATATATATATATATATATATATATATATATATATATATATATATATATATATACACTATTATGATTATATATATAGAATGAGCTGTGATATAGCGAAACACTACTGTAAGTGGATGACTATAAATGCTCCCTGGCTTAGGTTGAGCATTTTGGGGAACAAAATAACAAACTGCCGTAAAAAGCAATGTTCTTTGTGTAAACAAATGGAGCTTAGGTCTTTCGGACAATGTTTATAACAATGTAATTTCGAATACCCATCTGAGTAGCAGTCAAATAGCATAACGGTGAGACTCGCTGACTGTCGTCTGGGCTGTCGTTTCAATCCTGGTTTTAGGTAAGTGTTGGTCTAGCCGCACTGATAAGCTGTGATACAACGAAACAGTACTGTATGTGGATGACTATATATATATATATATATATATATATATATATATATATATATATATAGAGAGAGAGAGAGAGAGAGAGATAAGTGAGAATGTGTGTGAGTATGATTCTCAACCTATATATGCAATGAATTTTGGATCTAAAGACTTCAAATTTGGTATGTAGAGTATTCAGACATGTGGAAAAGTTTTTCATCAGTTTGCAAAACGTGCTGCTAAGGATGCAAAATTTAAAACTTGGTACATGGAGGCAATGGAATTTTTATTACTTTGTCAACTGCTTCACGAGTGCGCATGCGTGAATGGTTCGCATGAGAGATTCCATATATGAAGAATAAGTAGGTTTGAAAAAGTTTTAAAAGCCGTGTCAAGTTAGTCTAATGGTTATCGTACTTGATTCACTGTCTTTACGTTTTGGTTTCGATCTCAGCTCGAATATTTTTTTTTTACTTACAAGAAGTGAACTGTTAAGAAATACATCATGCTCGCATGCTCATGTCTTAGTTTCTGTATGAATTAAAATATAATATTTATACATATTTTACGATCGGGTAACGCCGGGCGACTTGCTAGTATATATATATAGTAATTTATAAAATATATATGGCGATTAAGCTACACTGAATATTCGGCCTTTCATCCACTCTAGGACTCCTCAGGCTTATGCGCATAAGCCTGATGAGTCCTAGAGTGGATGAAACGCCGAATATTCAGTGTAGCTTAATCGCCATATATATTTTATAAATTACTAACTAGCTCTACCTACGTATTGAGCACTTTTGAAGTAAATACTTAAAGTTTACGCATAAATCTATACTTTCGTATATTAATTTTATGTGAGTAAATTAAGTAGTTATATATATATATATATATATATATATATATATATATATATATATGGGTGGTTTTCTGTTTTATACAGTGCTAGGTCGACTATCATCTCAATATCATTGAGGCGTTAGTCATTAATATCTCTCGACCTAGCCTGTGTAGACAAAAGATTTTGAAACATCAGTTGGAAATATTTACTGATTTAAAACCACCTGAACAGTGAGAATTATTATTATTTTTTTTTTTTATTATTTTATTTTATTTTTTTTTTTTCTCACTGGTCTCCCAACTGAAACCAATTTCCCTCTTTCCTCATTCGATTCTTAGTTTTTAATTTATCATTCTGACGTTTCCTCTTAGAGGGTCAGACGATAAGGCCTTAAGGAAATTTTAATAATTCCACCTGCCCGTTTTTTTTTTGTTTCTTTGGTATTTAAATTAATTATGTTTCCTCTGAAATTTCTCCTTCCATTTTGCTGTACCAAGAATTTACTTATATATATATATCTATATATATATCTATATATATATATCTATATATATATATATATATATATATATATATATATATATATATATATATATATATATATATATATATAAATCCTTGGTAAGAAGGGGGAAACATCAATAAAAACAGTAAAAACTAATCACAAACCAGAGAAAGGCAAATAAAAAAATAAAATCATGATCGCTCGATTATAATATTTACTAATGTTTTTGAGAATTCAAATATTTATCTTTTACTTTCCTATAATTAGTGACTGTTTCACTGTAGAAGACGTTTTTCCTTTTCTGTTGCCTTTCCTTAGTTTTTATTGCTGTACACCGCCTTTAAGATTTTTTCAAGTTATTAATTTCTACATAAATATCTGAGAAGGAAATTTACGGTACCCACTAATTTAATACAGAAAAAAGAAAGAAATGAATATTAAAAAAAAAACAACAAAAAAAAACAATGAACAGTCTAACAGAAAAAAAAAAACAACGTAAAACTTCCTCTGAAATCAAATATGTCCGAAACGACTTATTTATAAATATTTTTAAAAATTCTAACGAAACTTTAAATTTCGATTTGATACTTGAAACCGATAGTAGCTTGCTGATTTGACTTGATATTTCTTACTACATAAATTTAATGCTCTTATGAAATAGTTGAAACTTTGTTTCTACGAAACGAAACCAACAGTTATATACGGGGTGGAACGATAAAATTGTCGCACTAGAAAAGACGACATGGTTCCATTTCCCTTTGATGAAGACCGTTTTTTGTTTTTGTTGCAGACCATCTACTAGTTAGCCAGTTGTGCACAAATCCCAAGAGCGATAGGAGCCTTCTATCATGTTTGAAAGTGACATAATGTTTAACGAGCAAGATCGGAGATGCGTCGCTGTACAACTAATGCTTTCTACCGATCTAAGTTATGACAACAGAACCATTGCCAGCAGCCGCAAAATGCATCGCTAGACTGCCACGAGTAATAGGGACGTGCCCTTGGTGTGGCAGCAGGGCGCGGCGCCGGCTCACAAGTCCAAAGAGACCTAGGCTTGGTTTCAGAAAGAGGACTATGATTTTGTACCTTTCTCTCACCGCCCCCCTCTTCCCTCGACCTGAACCCACTGGACTACTCCGTTTGGTCATACGTCGAGAACATCACCAACATGACCTCCGACAGCAGCAAAGCCTGCCTGATCGCCGTCATCCACCAAGTTGTTCGCCGACCCCCTGTCGGCGCTTGTAGAAAAGGCATGCTCCCAGTTCCAGACCCGTACCGAGGTGGTAATTATGGCTAAAAGCAGCCACATTGGATAGTTGCCAACTCTACTACATAATTACCTGAATTGATTTCTTTTTAATGAAAGTTTTAAAATAAAACTATGTTTGTTTTCTTTAGGGCGACACTTTTATCGTTCCACTCTGTAGATAGTTATTCACGCACACGTTTTTTTTAACGTAGCTGACTATTGTAGGATTCAGAACCCGAACTAGAGAGCTTTTTGTTTGTGCCTCCTCAACGTACATACTCTTGACTAAGACTACAAGCGACAAAATCTCACCTTTTCCCTGCTGCAGTTTCTAGATACCGAAAACCCTTCTACTATAATAGTTTCTTCCCTCGAACTGCTATAATTTGGAATCCCCTCTCCTGCTTCCCTGGCTGTATTAACATTCAGAAGTTTAAATGCTATGTGAACAGACATCTCGCCGCTCAACTCCCCAAAATCCCCTGTTAGACATGATCCCAAATAGTAGTCACGTATCAAATGGCAATATGTTTTGTTTGGTGTGAATAAGGGTAAAAGTAAAAGGCTATGAAGTTCCCGTCTGAAATACGTGATGGTTTTGCCATTTATAAATGTTTGTCATTAGTTTTCTCTTGGGGAAAGTTTTTTTTCTTAGTTTTGTAGTGATGCATTAAGTGTCTGAGAGAGTAAGTTAACTCGCTAATATGCATTATGTCGCACCGATATATATATATATATATATATATATATATATATATATATATATATATATATACAACTCCCCATGTGAAGGTACAAATTGGTTAAAAGGGAAAATTATTCCCAACTCGCATTTAGGTAAAAAATGCACTTTTGTAAATGATTGAATTCATTCAAAACATATCGCTAAAACCAAAACAAAACAACATCTATATATATATACATACATACATACATATATATATATATATATATATATATATATATATATATATATATATATATATATATATATAAACTTACATACATACATACATACACACACATATATACATTTTTCAATTCGGAGGCAAAATATAACAGCATAAGATAGACTGACTGAACTTAAAACAAATTTTATAATGGAGGTAAATAAGGAATGTCTACCTTACTCACGACTGCGCAGAAGCTGTTCTTGGCCTTCGGGCAAGGAGCGGAAAACAAGTAATCAGTTCTGGTCAATGTGGGGGCAACCCTTCTTATCGGACAATTACTTTTTAATCAATTAGTTTAGTCAATGTGGGGGAAACCCTTCATATCAGACAATTGCTAATTTTGGACACTGCCAGCGCGCCCTCTTGGGGAAGCTGGTTTTTCCTCCCCAAACTAAAAAATGGCCTTGTGCTTAATTTGCTCAGTGGCGAAGCAAATAAATAAATACCTTACTCACGACTAAAATGCTAGTTTTATTTTGGTGTCTTTAACTTCTTCCCCTTCCTATTTTTGCTGATGAGGACAAAACTTCTGTCAAAGTGATGGGGCCATCCCAATATTTCTCTCGATATCGATACAATTACTGATTCCGTACTAAATGGGGTGATCTATAGATTTTAGCTTTAATGGAAGTTTAAATCAATAAATATTTATTATTTCATTATTACTACAAGCAGTGGAAGATGTTTCTTAAACCAAAATCAAATAAAAAAGGAACCGGTTTTGGAATCAGAAAATAAGCGCAAATTTTTCAGATTCCGATACCTTAAAAAGCTCTGGTTTTCCGATTCCCGATTCCGGTTCCGATTAAACGTCTCAACAATAATATGAATATCTAATTTGTTCTAATATATATATATATATATATATATATATATATATATATATATATATATATATATATATATAAATCGGTTGGTCATATATATATATATATATGTATATATATATATATATATATATATATATATATATATATATGACCAACCGATTTATTCTAAGTCTACTCCCCCAACACCTCGAGCAGAACGCAGAAACACAAACAACAAATAAATTAGTTAATTAAATCTCCTCAGTATAAACATAAACTACTATAAAAAATAAATGAATAAATTAGGAATAAAAATAAGTAAAAGAAAAACAAACAAACTCAATCATATTAAATTAAAAAGCCACCAACAAGGTCCGGGCAATTATTTAGCCCGATACTGTTACTATTTACTGTTTACAACAATACGTTTGAACCAAAGATAAACTATTATGAAAAAAATAAAAATAAAATAAAATATAATATAAAATAAATAATTTAGAAATATAAAATAAGAATTGAGAAAAAAACCCTAACCATATACTACCCACAAGTCTCGAGCCATGATTTGCTGCGGTATAATTACTGCTTACAACAGCACGTTTGTCAAAGTCAAGTAAATATCTAACGAAGAGATCTTCCTCGAAATATTATATTACACGGACATACCACCAGACCGACTTTCCCAGGTGACCACTGTGCAAATATAAATATACTGCGTATTTGAAATATGAATATGTACACATGTACTTATAAGTTGTATTAATAAATTTTTCACCTGCTTCAACTTGTGTCTTTCCGTTACTTCTGCATTGTACCGCCTTCTAAAATTCTATTTAACTATATATATATATATATATATATATATATATATATATATATATATATATATTCTGAAACTATATAACCCAAAGTATTCGAATAAACTCCATTTTAACTAAAAGAGGAAAGGGAGCAACATAATTGTGGAGTCTTCGTCTCTACTTGAGATCTATAAAAAGAAAAAGTAGATATTTTATTTATTATATTTATTATATGAAAATTATAGAAATTTAAAAAAATAATAAAAATAGAAATGTCTATGAGGGCATTCAGGACATGGGACAGCACAGTACACTGATTTCCAGGATAACACTAGATTCATTTACTGAAATTTATTTCAATTAGCATTACATATTTTTTTTTTTTTTTTACAATCAGTGTTGAGTAAATAGTTGGACTCTAACTTAAGTATTTAATTTTGAAATATATGAAATTATAATAAAAAAAAGAATTGAAAGTATCAGAATAAAAATGAATATACTGTTCTAGGCTCGACACAAAATGACAATTGCGGGAAATATTGGATCTTTTTGCCAGTATTGATATTACACAACCTACGCCCCCCCACACACACACATAGTTCAAATATGTTGATAGCATTAAACTAAAACCAGTATTTTTTTCAAAAGTGATCAATACAAGATCAGATTTTATAAATACAATTATATAAAATTTAGTAAAGGTTTACGCATATCAACCAGCATACTGAAGTTAACACGTATATATATATATATATATATATATATATATATATATATATATATATATATATATATGGTGATTGTCACTTCTTTAAAGAGGAAGACCATTTTTCCCTGTATTTATTGTTGATTACTCAATCATTTTCATGCATTTTTGAAATATATATATATTTTTTTAATTATATACACATATATACACTTATACACACACACACATATATACATGTGGAGACGTGATCAAGATGCATCAATTCCTATTTTCTGTGCGAACGAAATATATATATATATATATATATATATATATATATATATATATATATATATATATATATATATATTTCGTTCGTATATATATATATATATATATATATATATATATATATATATATATATATATATATATATATATATATATTTCGTTCGTATATATATATATATATATATATATATATATATATATATATATATATATATATATATATATATATATATATATATATACAAGGTGCCACCTCAAAAAACAGAGGACATTGTTTTTTTGAGCATTTTACAGTCAACGGAGGAAAAAAAGCCAAAGACCCTAGTGTTTTGATGTGATGTTTTGAATATAATAAATTAGTTATGACCAAAGTTTCATTTCATTCGGACAAAACACTAAGAAACGGCGCCTAGGTAGAGTATATATATATATTTCAGTAATTTTCATCATGTGTATACGCATGTATAATTATAAATATATATATATATATATATATATATATATATATACATATATATATATATATATATATATATATATATATATATATATATATATATATAAAAGCTAAATGTAAGTCTGTTTGTCTGTCTGTCTTCACATTTTCAAACTCTATCTCCTTCGAAACTAAAAGTCGCAGAGCGGCTCTTGGAGCCTTAAATGATTGATTTTTTTTTACGGGCCGTTCTTTTATGAGTCTATGAGCCGGTTAAAATCGTTTTTAAGGGGTCAAAAATGGGTCGAAATTGAAAAAGTCGGTATACATTTTGCACATTCATCTTAGTTTATTTTTAAGTTTTAATTTTTTATTAGTTCATTTGCGTGTCACGTTGGTACAGTGGTAACGTCACCAGCTTTGGATACTACAGTTTCGGTTTCGATTCTAGCTGATGGCACCTAAACGATTCTTTTTTTACTTTTGAAATCATTACTCTATGATAATATCTGAACAAATAAAAATATCATATTAAAGCGTTAGTATAAATATAGCATTTCAACACTTTTCATAATGTACACACACACACACACACACACACACACATATATATATATATATATATATATATAATTTCAATAATTTTTATCATGTGTAGACACATATATAATGCTGTGTGTATGTGTGTATGTGTGTGTGTGTGTTCTTATAACGTTTCCGTCCATGTAACAACCGACCTTGCACAAGAGCCCCTGGTGTAACGAATAAAATACAAAGTAAAATTCAGTTCTCATCGACATATTTGTGAAGGTTAAAGGTTCAATCTTCAATGTGGGCGATACTAAGAATACTAAGAATACAGTTTTAAATTACTTAAGGCTTCGACTCGGTTATGATCGATGGAACGAGGGCATGCCATCCCTGTGAAATAAATAAGATGGTTCTGTCCGAAATTCAGAAAGAATTTCCGAGTTCGACAAGATACACCTAAAGAAGATCGGAGGTTACATCGACCGAAACGTGAGGATAACACTCAAGATGAAAACAGTACTCAAAAAAATCTAAATAACACAATTTACTAATCCCCATCTCAAAAATTTAGAAACGCAGATGGGAAATATTAAATCCAGCACGATTATCTTGGATTAAACTTATCTGGTACATCCTGAATAGGTGGTATTCATGCAAATCGAGGGTACGTCTTTGTCAATCAGTCCGATTGAGACTGCGTTATTTTTGCAAAGGCGTTGGTTTATCGCTAATCGCTTGAGATGCCTCTCCTAAGGAAATCCAACAGGATTGCTCAGGCAGTTTAGACGTCCAACTAACGCACGTTCCACGTGAATTGGCTTTTCGATCCATACCTTTCGACCTTGTGTCACAACTTCCGGTGGTGAGAGGGAGGGTTAATCGTATATTAAACTCACACAGACAAAATACTTCCCAAAATATTGAATAAAAATGTCGAATACGAACGGTGTTATTTTTATTTCTTTTTTAGATATGATTTCCAAGTTAAATTCAATTTTTACGATATCATTTGTATATTAAATTGAAGGTTGAAAGTACAGAATAATTATGAAAGGGCCTCCTCCCCATGTTAAGAACGGGTTTCTAAATAATAATGTTATTCTTTTAGCACAGTGCGTAGTCTGGATAAGTACTTTATTTTAAAGCAAAATAAAGCTAATAAAAGTATATAGCCACTTCGCATGTGTGTATGCACGTTTCGCGCAGCTACGTAACTTGCATATTATTAATTTTATTATTCATGATATATTGAAAATAAAATGTAAGCTCTCTCTACCGTGCTAGAAAGCTACTTACGCCTGAAAGTATCCTGTACCTCTATAAGGCCACCATTCGCCCATGTATGGAGTATTGTTGTCACATTTTAGCTGCTGCATCTGCTGCTTATCTCTTACTCCTGGACAGGGTTCAAAAGAGAGTCGCGAACCTAATAGGTCCTGAACTGTCATCTAAGCTTCAACCTCTGTCCCATCGATGAAATGTTGCATCCCTCTGTTTGTTCTACAAATATTTTAATGGCGAATGCTTCGACGAACTACAAGCACTTGTACCTCTTACTCCCGACAAACTCGACAAGCAGCAAAATCGCACCCCTACACAGTAGCGATCCCTATATATAAGAAAGTCTTCTACTCCAATAGTTTCTAGACTTTGGAACTCTCTTCCGGGATTCTGCTTTCCCAACTGTACTGACATGCAGAAGTTCAAATGTAATGTGAACAGACATATTACTGCTCATCTCTCTGCATTGTTTCTCTTCAACATATCGCCCCGATAGTAGCCTCTTACATCAAAGTGGCACTGTGCCTTGTTTTGGGTGAAAATGGAATTATATATATATATATATATATATATATATATATATATATATATATCCTTTTTTTTAAAAATCATTATATTATGAAATTAAATCCACCACAGTGCATTTCGCTTTCTTCGTAAACAAGTCAACCGTTTTAATATTTTAAATACAAGATTGTGACGAGAAAAGCTAGCAATTAGAAGTTGTAAACTTTATTGTTAAACTTGAATTTTGTTTAGATTCTATTACGTGTGCTTTTTCACTTTCTCGATTTGTAAGACGACATTTTGAGAATCCGTTGTTATAATATTTTTCTCAATAATAATCTAATATATAAACGGCTATATGGCTGTCTGTCTGTCGGTTGTCTCCATATTTCCAAACTCTATCTCCTCCTAGGGGCATCAAGTGATTGGATTATTTTTTACGGACGTTTTTTGTGGGTCCTTAGGCAGTAAAGATTGTTTTAAGGATACAAAATGATTAAAAATTGAAAAAATCGTTAAACAGTTTGTACATTCATCTTAGTTTGTTTTTTTTTCATTTTTAATCGGTTTATATGAGTGTCACGGTGGTAGAGTGGTAACGTTACCAGCTTTGAATACTTCGGTTTCGATTTTAGCTGATGGCACCCAAATACTTTTTTCTTTTACTTTTGAAATCACGACCCTATAATAATATATCCGAAATCTGGACGAATTAAAATACCATATTTAAGCGTATCTTACGCTTGGCAAAAGCCGGGCTCACTCCCTCTAGTATTATGTTAATAAAATTAACTACAGTTGTAGAATAATTTAGTTCGATTAATAAGTTAATGTGTCGATAGTAGCGTAAATAATTAAATTTAACTTCCAAGCTCTGAAATTATTAAAAAAAATAAAACAGTAAAAACCCGAAACGAATAGTAAGTAAAAATAAATAAAAGTAAATAGAAGCTCATAGTATTAATGCTGGAGTCCCTCAACGGTCCATCCTGGGTCCAACTCTCTACCTGATATACATCAATTATTTACCAAATCAAAAATTCTTTTGTAAAAATAAATAAATGAATAAATAAAATAAAATAAAAGTCTAATGGGAATTAAAGACAAAAATACCCGGACAACGCCAGGTGAATACAACTATTTTATATTACTTGAATTATTCGAACTGTCGAACTCGGGAATCTGCATTGAATTCTAAACAGAACTACTTATTAATCAACAATGTTAGCATGCTCTCGTTCCGTCAGTCTTCACTTGGTAGAAATCTGAAGCAATTCGCAATTGTATTTTTATTATCGCCCGCACTGGGGATTGAACCTTCAAACCCTGTCACTTAGAACTGAAGAAGAGTGTCACTTAGAACTGAATTTTTACCTAGTACTTTATTCGTTACGCCACGGATCCATGCGGTCAGAAAGATTCTCGAGTTCTGTAACAGATCGCGGACGCGCGTGTGGCAGATGTATGCAAATGATCGAGCCGTGTGCGAGATGACGTTACGGCAAGGAAAAAGATTATAAAAAATAAGAACGTCTGCACAGACCGAGAATCGCGTTAAAGAGGTGGAAATAAATGTGTTTTGTTTCAACGGAAAAAAATAAGCCGAGTTATTATTTGTCTTCTGTTTCGTGCGATGTACTCTGCATACAACGTGTGAGTTCCGAGTGTGGTTCATGTAATGACTACGTTGCAGTCCAGCAAAAAGATACACCTGAAAAAGTCGGAGGT
Source organism: Euprymna scolopes (assembly GCF_053919585.1). Taxonomy (NCBI): domain Eukaryota; kingdom Metazoa; phylum Mollusca; class Cephalopoda; order Sepiida; family Sepiolidae; genus Euprymna; species Euprymna scolopes. The sequence continues at coordinate 166,487,296 of NC_136483.1, forward strand.
TATATCGACCGAAACGTTCTGAGAATGACGCTAAAGATGAGAACAGTAGTCCGAATTATCTAAATAATTCAAATTTTCATTCCCCATCTCAAAAAATCAGAAACAATTATAACTCGATTGTTTGCTTATTTGATACTGATTTGGTGATTAAAAAATAACGCAGAAATGTCATCTATATATGTGCCAACTTTTTATGTGTTTAAAGTATTAATATTCGAAGTTCTTATTTTAAATTTAACCTAATTTAAAATAATAATAATAATAATAATAATAATAATAATAATAATAATAATAATTATAATAATAATAATAATAAATGGCCAGACCTCCGCTGAACAAGCGCGAAGAGATCTTGGGGAGGCTTAGTGCCACTCAAATTCCAGTATAAACCAATGGCCACTGCCAGCGAGAAATCAATGGTAAGCGGCTGTTGTGATGATGCAAATTTATTTGCAAATGCGATCGAAGGAGGTGGAAAGAGCTGGACCTCTGGGGAGACTTGTTGTCACTCAGCTTCCAGAGAACACCACATGTCTTCAATCGGATCGTTTGTTGACTTGTGTGAAAGCCCCATGTGAGCCAATAATAATAATAAGAAGAAGAAGAAGAAGAAGAAGAAGAAGAAGAAGAAAAAGAAGAAGAAGAAACAGAAAAATCTTTATGATGTACGTATCCGTCACGAAACAAAGATGTCATATTCTAAAAATAACGAAAGTGATCAAAAGTTTTATTTTTTAATTTTAAAAGTAAATTTTATGAGTATGCAAAAAGAGATTGCCTCGCGTCGCCATCTTGAAACAAAAATAAGGGCAGATAAGTTCGTAATAATTAAAACTTGCGAGATCAACCTTGTAATGCCACTGATTATTATTCGCTTTAAATCGCTTCAAATGTTTTTCTTCATAAAAATAAAACTACTTGATTAATTTACGTGGATTTTGGAATATGACATTTCTATTCCGTAACGGATACGTACACCATAAAGATTTTTCTATACTTTCTTTTTTCTTTACCAATTTTTTTTTTTTTTTAGATTTAATTCTAAATTACATTTTCTAGTTTAAATTCTGATAATTCTGTTTGTTTGCACTTTGAATCGTTTAGATGGTGGGCGGCGGAAGGCCGAGTACTTCAGTTCAATCGTCACATTCCCGACATGCTTAATCGATCCTTTTTAAGGTATCGATTCCGGCATCATTCATCATCTCAGACGGAACAGACGACGGGAAATACCCCCTTCTCTCTCTCTCTCTCTCTCTCTCTCTCTCTCTCTCTCTCTCTTTCTCGCTCGCTCGCTCGCTCTGTTCTCTTTATTTCTCTCCCTCCCTCTCTCTCATCGCTTTTTCCACACGCACTAAAGGTATAGTCGCATACAAGAGTAGGCGTTTGTTCGTGCGCCGGCTTCCCCTCTTCTCGTATTCACAACGTGAATTCACGCACTTCTGCCATTAATAAAATAGTGCCGTGCGCAAAGGTAAAAATAAAAAGAACTTGTTTTTCTTTTCTTTTTTTTTTTTTTTAAGGGAGGAGGGAATTTGTTCCACGGTTTTGCTACTGCTCCTGCTACTCCCGCTTCTTCGTCACCATCTTCATCTAACCACGGCGCAAAGTTTCCTAATAATAATGAAATAATAATGATAATACGAATAATAGCGATAACAATATTAACTGACCAATAAAAACTCTCCGCTGCTATTTATTCCAAGCCATCGATTCCACCCTTTCTTATTTGGCGTGTTTATTATCCGTGGCGGTGCGGCTTTTTTCTCCGCTGCTTCCCAGAAGTTAGAACGCACTTTCGTCGCCCCGTCGTCCAAGAAACAATTGAAAGTCGATACAAAAAGTACTTCCCATCAAACTATAAAATAAACAGTACAGACTTTTGTTAAAAAAAAAAAAAAAAAAAAAGAAAGCGCATCAAAATTGATAAAACAAAAGAAAAAGTTTTAAAACAAAGTGAATTGGTCGTCTGACATAGCAACGTTTGTTAAAATAATAATTGTCCAAAGTTCTAACACCATTTACAGGTAAGTCTTTTACTCTTTTTTTTCTTTTTTTGGAAGGAGGGGGGGGTTGTGACACCAGTGATATTCGCCCTCCCCCCAAAAATAGGTCGTTTTATATATATATATATATATATATATATATATATATATATATATATATATATATATATATATATATGTATATATATATATATATATATATATATATATATATGATGGTGGCATCAAAATCAAGTATATATATATATATATATTGTGTACAGAAAGTTGTTAGTTGAGACAGATCATTGGTACCGTCGGTTTCAAGCCCGATAATAAGGCCCGTTTAAGGTATCCTTATCAAGCTCTATTCAGCCAATATTCGTGAATTCGTGAAGAGACGAATATTGGCTGAAGAGAGCTTGATAAGGATACCTTAAACGGGCCTTATTATCGGGCTTGAAACCGACGGTACCAATGATCTGTCTCAACTAACAACTTTCTGTACACAAAATACAAAATATAAATACGCTCTTACAATTTGGATTTTCCTTTTAATTGAGCACTCTGCTGGAATTTTTTTTCCAAAAAAAAACTAATCATATATATATATCTTGATAAGTAATAATGTTTTTTTTTTATATATTTGTGATAAAAATAATAGTATTTTTTAAGAAACAGCCAACAGATCGTTTTTTTTAAATATGTCGTTTTAAGCAAAAACAATATGACGCACTTGTCATGTCGAAAATAGTAATATATCTAAAAATTTACGAAAATTCATCGAGTAAAAAGCTATTTATAGTTAAATGTAATTTTTACGGAAAATTGGATAAAGTTGCATTTTTCTTAGATGTTATAAAGTAGATGACAAACAGTTAACACACAGGGGACATGACTCGGAACGCAAAATTTAGATAACACCAACATTTGCAGCTTATAGCTGTTGCTGTTGTTCTTCCCCGAAGAATTTTCGTAATTTTAGGATATATTACTGTTTTCGACATGACAGTTAAGTACGTAATATTATTTTTGCTTATAGCAATATGTTTAAAAAATCGATCTGTCGACTCTATCTTCAATCGAAACAATTTATTTTATTTAAATTGTTTTAAAAGTTATTCGCTTTACGTTAATTTTTGGTTACCAGCAGAAAATAGCTCAAAATATCTTGGAGGGTTTTCAATGTGCTGGCTTCACAATAGGCCGTCATCTAAACGGTCTGATTCTTCAATATTACTTCTTTTTTTTAATTTTTATTTCTTAAATTTTCCTAAATGTTTTGGTCAATTGATTTTATCTTACGGTATATAATTTGTAAATCTCGCGGTGACGAGGTTTCGGAATGTGGTAGTCAACTGGCAAGCAACCCCTTGTTATTGTATTACACATGTTGGAAGTTCTTGGAAAGAAACTTTGTTCATGAAAGTTCCGTTTTCTATTAGTTACACAAAGAAAAGGAAAAAGTCCCTTTTTTTAGTTGGGGTCACCACTTATCAAGGTCCGAAGGCCACACGAGGATAAGGGTTAATAAATGTAAGATGGTGGTGGAGTAATCACTTATGATGTAAATTGGGTAAATTTAGATCATTTATGAGAACAGCTTAACAGGAAGTTATTTACATTAGATTTGAAAGCTACCATGCATTCAACCGTGAAGCATGCCATCAGTACGGTGTTCCAAAGGTGGACAGCTTAGGGAAAAAGGCTTGGTTCGTGCGTTTATATTAAGGCACCGATAGAGTGAGAAAAATCATATATAGTGGTTGTAGCTAGTCGAATATGAAAGTTTGGCAAGAGGGGACCATAGATTGGAGTCCAGTCGAGCACTTGCCATGAAAATAGCAATAGAGAAAAGACAGACTCACGACATCTCTCATGTGGGAAAGAGGTTGAAGAGAAAAGAAAAGCATGACCTACTAAGTTCCGAAGCCGGTTTTGAACTCTATCAAGGCAGGATAGGTCATGCTGAGCAGCTCCTGCCCAGATGTGGCAACAGTACTCTATTTTTGAACGCTACTGGCTCATATACAGATAGAGGATTGCATCAGCAGTGAGATACTGGAACTGTAGAATGATCCAACCATTTCACCAGCGATGTGGGAAACAGATTTGATGTATATGTTCCATTTCAGATCAGGAGTAAAGGTCAATCCCTGAAGCTTGTCAAGACATGAGGCTTCCCCAAGATGAGAGCCATTTATTTAATTTGGGGCGTGGTGGGGATCAGAGCGATTATAATGAAAGGAGAGAAGCTTGATATTCGAAGCATTAAAATTTACCACTTTCCATGCATCAACTGCATGTGGAGGCGCATGGTTGTCATTAAACCGTTATTATATGTCCTTCAACGTGGAGTTACATATTTACGGTTAATTTTAGAAATACATAGAAATAAGAAAAAGTTCTTTTCATGCATCATGGCGTCATCTCACTATAAAGCCGTCATTTTTATTTATTAATTTATTTTATTGTGAATTCACTCCAAATAAGGCACAGAGCCACTTAGTCGTTAGGAGTTGCTATTTGGGATTTACACGGATACTATTTAGAAAGTTGGGCAGTAAGATGTCTGTTTACGTTGCACGTTAATTTCTGCATGTTAGTACAGTCAGGAAAGCAGAGACCCGGATGGGAATTCCAAAATGCAGCAGTCCGATTGAAAAAAAAAAAACTATTCGAGTAAAAGACCTTACGGCATTAAGGGATTTCTACAGTGTAGGGTGGGATTTTTCTGCTTCTCGGGTTTGTCAAGGGTATTGTCGTTGAGGGTGTACTAGAGCACTTGCCATTGAAATACTTGTAAAACAGGCATAAGGATGTCACGTTTCGGCGATGGGAGAGAGGTTGAAGTTAAGTTGATAGTTCAGGACCTATTAGGTTGGCGACTGTTCTTTTTTTTAAACCTATCAAGAAACGAGAGACTTGATGTGGCAACAATACTCCATGCAGGGGCGAACCGTCGTCATGTAGAGATATAGGATACCTTCAGGAGTGAGTAGCATTTGAGCACGGTAGAGAGAGCTCATCTTCCTCACAGCTGCCTTGGCAATTACCTTAATGTATTTGTTCCAATTCATGTTGTCTATGAATGTTAACCCTAGAAACTCGAGAGAACTGCGTTCAGGTAATGTATCATTAGTCATGTCTATCAGTGGTAGAGAATGTGTCTTAGTCTTGGCAGCGAACACATGTCCCCATACGTATATGAACGCGGAAGTATATTCTGTTCGGTCTCCAGAAGACTTACTCTTAGATATTATTTCCTTTAGTTGAAGGGGTTGATTTACTGCCTCTAATCTAAAGGACGTTTAGAGGGGACTGCCAACGGGTTGATTACTGCAAATAATACAACCATCTAGAGGGCGTTTTTAGGAGAAACTGTATTTTCAAATCCTGCCTGAGTTCAAAACTAGCTTCAAAACTGCAACCTCGTCTCAACAGCAGAGTAGTTGCTAGCCTGTCTTTGCTTTATCGTTATGTTTATGGCAAGTACTCGTCCGAGCTCCAATCTATTGTTCCTTCTTGTCAAACTTTTACAAAAATACTTGACTAGCTACAACCACTATCAACAATTTTCCCCACTCTGAATCTGTGGCTAAATCTAAATGCAGATTCCATGAACAAAGCTTCTGTCTTAGTATTGCCCGCCTGTGGAACACTATTCCACTGGCCTGCTTTCCGCCAGACTACAATATGGTGGCCTTCGAGTCCAATGTAAAGTTCTTGTTCACACGTCCCCTTAAATAATTCAAATTCTACCAAATCTACACCATTATCGACTACTATACTACCACCTTTTATTCATTAACACTTATTCTCGAGTGGTCTTCAGGCCTTGATTAGTTGTGAATCCGTTGTAAAAAAAATAGTTAACATCTATAATAAGATAAATGTTTATTTGTACAACCGATAAGTCAGCCGTTTGGCTATGAAAACGCGTGAATCACCACCTTCCCCTTCCGGGTAATAAAGATCTTTCAAGATGCATCATCCCTACTCATATTTTTTACCATCGGCTTTCAACGAATTCGATTTATTTAGGAATGGACATTCTCAAGCCCTCCATCCCCCCAAAAAAAACTCCACCCCTTTTCATATTTCTCCCACTTAGATTAATGTAAAGATTGGCCTGCTTGTTTTCGGTCTTGAACAAACCGGAAAACAGTGGGCGGTATATTATTTAGAAAGAAGTGGGAGGATCTTAATAACCGAACTTTTGTTTGCTGCTGTCCCACTTCAAATTACTACTGAATTTGTGTGTGTGTGTATATATATATATATATATATATATATATATATATATATATATATATATATATATATATATATAATATTAAAAGTCGATATATGCTTCTAGGATAGTGATTTAAAGGTTATGAGGGTTTTTTTAAAGCATGAAAAACGATGTTAATTTTTGTATTTAATATTTTTATTTTTATTTTTTATATTTCAAGCGGACCTCCGCTCTTGGTCACAAAAAAAGTGTGGAAATATATGTGTGTGTATATATATATATATATATATATATATATATATATATATATATATATATATATATATATATATATACATACACACACACACAAACACACGCATACGCACACACACACATATATATATATGCCTGACAAATTCTCACGCGGATGTAACGCGGAATATTCTGTGAAGCTTAGTCATTTATATTTTTAGAACTTAAACCTAGCTCTACTTATGTATTGAGCACTGTTGAAGTAAATACTGGAAATTTACGCATAAATTTATATCTCCTTATATCTATGTGATAAAATGGAATAGTAATATATATATATATATATATATATATATATATATATATATATATATATATACTAGAAAAAGTACCCGTTGTTGACTGGGTTCAAAAACAGCCTACAGAAAATGGACTCTGATTTATGAAAGTATGATAGGTTATGAAAAGGAAGGGTTGTAAAGAGATAGCTTCGAATTTGGGAGTATCAAAACCAAAACAAAATATGACGAAAGTAAAAATAAAATAGATATACGCCATGATTTATTATACAATACCTGTCCACACTGAAACACTTATCACAATATTCTGTGGATCTATATTAAAAAACCTTGTTAAACTTTGTGACATATTTGCATTCTATGGAGATACGGCACGAACGAACACCCCATAATTTTTTTATATTATATTTCTTCAAACTGAAACATAATTATCAAAGTATACTTACGCAGATAGATATGAAAAGTCTTTATTAAAGTTTGTGCCTATTTCCATTCTATGGAGGCCAGGCGTGAACGCAGACCCCAAATTTTATTATACCACCCCTAATTTAGTTAGAATTTACTTATCAAAGTATTATGTACATCTATATCAAAAACACTTGTTAACGTTTTTTTTTATTTACATTTTTTTTATTTCCATACTTTATGGACCAGGCGCGTACGCATACCCCACAATTTTAATGAACCACTGTTCTGTCAGATCAAACATACCCATACCTGTGGCTCGATACATCTTCTATTATTATATGTAATCAGTTTTCTATAATAGTCAACCATATAGGAGCCTATTCGTGACCAGACACACACACACATACATACAAGAAATATGGTATAATAAAATCATTGGGTGTTCGTTCGCGCCTGAACTCCATAGAATGGAAATATGTCACAAAGTTTAACAAGGTTTTTTAATATATTGTGATAAGTGTTTCAGTGTGAACAGGTATGGTATAATAAATTATGGGGTTTATCTATTTTATTTTTACTTTCATCATATTTTGCTTTGGTTTTGATACCCCCAAATTCGAAGCTATCTCTTTACAACCCTTCCTTTTCATAACCTATCATACTTTCATAAATCAGTCCATTTTCTGTAGGCTGTTTTTGAACCTAGTCAACAAAGGATACTTTTGCTCGTATATATATATATATATATATATATATATATATATATATATATATATATATATATATATATATATTTGAGAATAATGGAAATAGTATTTTTGCTAGTATATATATATAATCCTTTTAAACTTTTAAATAAATTTTAGGGTACGCTTTTCGTGTGATGGTCTACTGGAGTGAATGTGGTATTGTGGTGACTGTAATGATTCTAGCGAAGAATACGATATTAAATTTTGTAACATTAGACCAAGAATGACCAACAGCACGCATTGTTTCACACTTTTGATGGATTTGTACATTATTTGTTCTAGTAATTGTCTGTATTTTTTGTTTTGTATGTAAATTTTAAATACATACTAAGCAGACCGACCGGCGTTATTGGTTGTAAAATTCGCATAACTATAATACTTTTATGAATGCAGAATTCTTATTGATTATAAACAGGAATACTGTAGGTATTATACGTAACGTTAAATTCATTTAAAAAGAAGAAAATGAAGTTAAAAAAAAAAAAACGGAAAGAAATAGACATGTATATACGAGTATTATGTTTGTTTTTTTAAACAGTTTACTTCTTGTAAGTAAGAAAAAATATATATATTCGAGCTGATATCGAAACCAAAACTTAATGATAGTGAGTGAAGTATGATAATCATTAGGCTAGCTTGACACGTTCGTTAAGAAATGTTCTCAAACCTACCTTTTCATTAAGTCCTTTGTTGAAAAATCATTTTATCAGTAGGTCAATTAATCTCTTGCAATCGCTCAAATAATTTGCTTTCACGAAACTACAATAGTCCTAATGTTCTTTCAGGGCTCATATGTTGTTGACCATAACACACTGTTTCGGGGATTTAAGCGTACACAGACACGCACACGTAATCCCCCCCACCGTTGGGTAGAGCAATGTCGTAAATGTATCTCACCCGCTACTTAAATTGCTATAAAAGCGAAGCTCGCTGTTTATTTGTAAATAAACAAGCAGCACGAGCACTGTAAAAGCGGTGGGCGAGTGTTTATTTAAATGTAGATTTGTTACGGTCCTTTGCGAGGATCGATTCCATAGTACGGTGGATAGAACTGCTGACTATACACGCACTGGTTGTAGAGTCAATCCCATGCTAAGGAAAGATGCTAGTTTAGCCTTACTGATGAGTTGTGATACAACGAAACAGTACCGTATGTGGATGACACTATATATATATATATATATATATATATATATATATATATATATATACATATGGGTGACTATATATATACATATATATATGTATATATATGTATATATATATTCCTCCACATATGTATATATATATATATATATATATATATATATATATATATATATATATATATATATATATAAGCGAAAATGTATGTATGTGTGTTCGCTTTTTCTGTATGTCTACAAAAGGCTTTTTTCAAAGAAGCGGTCGGTTGGTTCACAACTTTTTAAAACTTTTTATATCACACATAAATCGTAATATCTCACAGTTAACAACGAAGCTCGACTGTCTATTTAATTTGCTCGATTTCGGGAAGATAAATATTCAACATTTGTAGCCCGCCGCATGTGGGTTAGTCTTTTTCCTATAACATCTTGGGAAAATAAAAATAAAAAAAGCGTTGCACAGTAAATGAAATACTATCCCGCAGTCAAACTTGACCTCATTAACTCATTAAAACGGGCACCTGCCAAATCCAAGTAATTAAATAAATTTAAACGTGTTTCCGTTAGCATCTCGCGGTGGGGCAATGGTTAACATCGCACTTTTTTTTTAACACTTTAATTTACACCTTTGCCTCAAGGGTTCGGACTCGATCCTCATACTTACTTTTTTTAACCCCCCACCCACACCCCTGGAGTGTCCACACACACCTCCAAACACTCGGGCAACGTCGGATACCCCTCGCTAGTATAATATAAAGCTGAAAGTCTGTGTGTGTGTCTGGTCACGAATAGTCTCCTATATTGTTGACTATTATAGAAAACTGATCACATATAATGATAGAAGATGTATCGAGAAACAGGAATGGGTATGTTTGATCTGGCATAATGATGATTCATTAAAATTGTGGGGTATGCGTACGCGTCTGGTCCACAAAGTATGGAAATAAAAAAAAAAACGTTAACAAGTGTTTTTGATATAGATGTACATAATAATACTTTGATAAGTATATTTTAACTTAAATAGGGATGGTATAATAAAATTGTGGGATCTGCGTTCGCGCCTGGCCTCCATAGAATGGAAATAGGCACAAACTTTAATAAAGACTTTTAATATCTATCTGTAAGTATACTTTGTATAATTATGTTTCAGTTTGAAGAAATATGGTATAATAAAATTATGGGGTGTTCGTTCGCGCCTGACCTATATAGAATGGGATTATGTCACAAAGTTTAACAAGGTTTTTTAATATAGATCCACAGAATATTGTGATAAGTTTTTCAGTGTGGACAGGTATTGTATAATAAATTATGGGGTTTATCTATTTTATTTTTAATTTCATCATATTCTGCTTTGGTTTTGATACCCCCAAATTCGAAGCTATCTCTTTACAACCCTTCCTTTTCATAACCTATCATACTTTCATAAATCAGAGTCCATTTTCTGTAGGCTGTTTTTGAACCCAGTCAAAGGACGGGTACTTTTGCTAATATACATACATATATATATATATATATATATATATATATGTATATACGTGTACATATATATTTATATATATATATATATATCATCCACATGCATATATATATATATATATATATATATATATATATATATATATGTTTAAAGAAAAATAGAAAATCCGAATGAAATTATTAAAAAATCAACGTTTCGTCCTTATTTCAGAGGACATCTTCAGGATAATTGAAATAAAAATGTAAGAAAAGAAAAAGTCATAGATCTTTCGAAAAAAGACAGTTTTTGAATCCTACCCATGTCGGGAAGGACAAATATGTGTGCGTATGGGAAGGTTTTCTATTTTTCTTTAAACATAACGTCAACCACCGCTGGTATTTTTTCATTCCTTATACATATATATATATATATATATATATATATATATATATATATATATATATATATATATATATATATATATATCATCCACATGCATATATATATATAAAAGCACGTGTCTTGCATTGCATCCGATATATCTGACTGGACAATCGTTGGTATTGAGATCTTCCTACCACCCAAAACATTTTAACATATCTCAATGAAATAAAATTCCTGAAACCAAACCCGCCTTCAAATCTGGCACAGGAGTAATAAAAAAAAATATCGCTAGCTGCTAAATCTAGAATGGCCAATCAAAGCGCGGATGCGCGGATGTAAATAAAGACGTAACCAGTGGTGAGGGGAAACGCTATTTAAAAAAAAAAAGACAACGATCACGTGAGAGACGAGATAACGTTCGAAATCTCGTAAGAGACATTGGTGACGTCACGGCTGTAACGATGAGGAAATAAATATTGTACAAAGCGCTTATTATTTATTTTCTATTCTTTGTTTTGGTTCTCTTTGTGATTGGGATTGCACACAATGTGTGTTGGTTTGCTGATAACGTTACATCTTGGTTCATATCAGTTCTGGAAAATAACAAACAGCATTCATCCCGACTATAGTTAAGAGACCTGAGGTTATCTCTACATCTTCTGACAAAGCCAAAATTTTCACATAGAATCTTAAGTATATTCGACTCTTTGTGATCAGGGTCATCTACGGCTAGAATTCTCTTCTCCATTCCAGGGGGGGGGGGAACATCCTAAGCAACATTTGAATAACTGCCAAGGATGTTGCCAAACTTATCATGAACCTAAATGCAACAAGACATCGTGACACACAATATTCCAGTTATAGAGAAACTGCAATCAGGAGAAACCGATAAACATATATATTATTATTGGCTCACAAGGAGCTTTCACACAGGCCATAAAGGATCTCTCCTTGAGAACAATCTATGGTGTTCCCTGGAAGCTGAGTGACAACAAGTCTCCCCAGTTTTCCAGTGCTATCCACCTCTTCTGCTAACATCCTCAAATTAATTTGCATTATCATAGCAGTCGCTTACCATTGATTTCTCGCTAGCAGCCGCCATTGGTCTCCACTGGAATTTGAGTGCCAATAAGCTTCCCCAAGGTCCCAGTTCTCTACGCATTTGTCCAGCGGAGGTCTGACTAATCAATACTCTCTCTCCTCAGTTTTTCCATCCTCCTTCTCGACTATTTGACATCATTCTTTTGTGGTGGTGGTGGTGGGGGGGGGCGGTGATTGCGTAATCGGAGAGGATGGAGAGGGGAGAGATAACTTATAGATATGTATCTTCAATGTTCTTGGTTCCATATAATGTTTCTTCATGTTTTGTCTCTGCGGTGGTTTGGTCCGTGCAAATGACTCATGTCTATTAGTCCCCGCATTCAAGTGTTTTCTTTCATATTTCAGTTGTTTTCATCATTGTTATTCGTTGTATATTTCCAGTCATTCCTCTGATCCCAATTTCTCTCATTCTTTTTTCAACGTTTTTCGGAATTGTTCCTAGTCCTCCTACTATTACATGTACTATCTTGATGGCAGTTCTCTGGCTAGTTCCGTGTATTCGCTCCGTTTCTCCTTTTCTTTGATATTTGTCATGTGGTCAGCTGACACAGTAAAGTCTACGATTTCACAATACTTTTCTTTCTTATTAATAATTACGACACCCGGTCTTCTTGCTTGGATGGATTCATCCGTTTATATGTCCATGTCCCATAGAATTTTGTGATTCTCCTTTTCAAGTACTGTTGCTGGCTTATGTTTTTTTTTTTACATAGGCATCACCACTTATCAAGGCCAAGAGGTCACTCGAGGATAAGGGTTAAAGAGTGTACAGTAGAAATTGGACAATATAGTAACCGTTAGTAATGGAGATTCGGTAAATTTGTTAACTTATATGGAACGGCTCATCAAAAACTTGTTTACGTTAGACTTGAACACGACCATATTGTAGTCAGCCGGAAAGCTGGAAAACGGAAGACAATTCCATAGGCGTGCAGTTCTAAGAAAGAAGATTTGCTCATGGAATCTACGTTTAGGTTTAGGCACAGATAACGAGTAGGGGAAATTAGTGATAGTGTTTTCTGCTAGACGGGTGTTTCTTGTGAAAGTTTGGCGAGGGGGGATCATAGAATGGAGCTCATCCGAGCACTTGCCATGAGAATAACGATAAAGTAGAGACAAACTCGCAACATCTCTTCTGTGAGAAAAAGGTTGCAGGAAAGAGAAAAGGACATCCCCTACAAGGCTAAGAAGTCTATTTTGAACTATATAAAGGCAGGATAAGTCCTTTCTAGCAGCTCCTGCCCAGACGTGACAACAGTACTCCATCCTTGGACGTACCTGGCTCTTATATAGATGGAGAATTGCATCAGCAGTGAGACATCTACTGGATCGGTAGAAGGATCCTACCATTTTTCCAGCAGCCTTGGTAACGGATTTAATGTATGTGTTCCATTTAAGATTAGGAGTAAAGGTCAAGCCAAGCAGCTTGTCAAAACACGAGGCCTCCCCAAGACGAGAGCCATTCATTTCAATTGATGCCAGATGGGGATCAGAGCGTTGATGATGTAAAGATAAAGGCTTGATCTTAGATGCATTAAAAGTAACAAGCCACCTCTTTCCCCATTGTACGACTTGATCAAGATCAGAGGAGAGAGAGAATCAGAGAGAACTTGATTGTTTACGGGCTTAGATGTGCTACCATAGATAGTAGTGTCATCAGCATAGATGTCAACGAATGATGAAAGGATGTGATTTGGAAGATCATTAATGTAGATCAGGAAGAGAATTGGGCCCAGGATGGACCTTTGAGGGACTCCAGCATTAATACTAAGAGCTTCTGACTTCTGACCATCAACTACTACTCTTATGAACCTATCAGAGAGAAATGATTTAATAATTGAGAAGACATTTCCAGCTATACCGTAGCTGGAGATCTTGTGAAGTAAACCTTTATGCCATACTCTATCAAAGGCCTTTGATATGTCAAGAGCAATTGCCCTAGAAAGGTAGCCTCCGTCGAGATATTCGCTAATCCTATGAGATATAACTGTAAGCACATCTGCTGTAGATCTAGTAGAACGGAAACCATATTGCGTGTCACTAAGAAGGTTAATCAATTTTCAATCTTGTTTTTTCACTTTTATATTACGTTGGATTCTAATCTAATGTATAAAAAGACTATATACCTGCCTGTCTGTCTGCCTCAATATTTTCGAACTATCTCCTCCGAAAGTAAACGTTGCAAAGCGGCGCTAGGGGCCTCAAACGATTGGATTTTTTATGGGCCGTTCTTTTATGGGCCTTTAGCCCGTTTAAATAGTTTTAAAGGAGTCAAAATTGAAAAAATCGTTATAGAATTTGTACATTCATCTTAGTTTATTTTTTATTTTTTAATTTTTTATCAATTAATATGCGTGCCACATTGATACAGTGGTAACGTCACCAGCTTTGAATGCTAAAGTTTTGCTTTCGGTTTCGATTCTAGCTGATGGTATCCAAATACTTTTCTTCTTTTTTTTTTACTTTTGAAATCACAACTCTAAAATAATGTACACGAAATTTTGACAAATTAAAATATCATATTTAAACTATGTCTGTCTTTCTACATACTTTCAAACTCTGTCTCCTCCGAAACTAATTATTGCAGAGTAGCGCTAGGGACCTCAAATGTTTGGATTTTTAATGGCCCGTTCTTTTATGGGTCTTAAGCCGGTTAAAATATTTTTTATGAGTCAAAAAGGAGTCAAATTGAAAAAATCATTTTATATTTTGTACATTGATCTTAGTTTATTTTAAATCAGTTCATATGCATGTCATATTGGTGCAGTGGTAACGTCACCAGCTATGAATGCTACAGTTTTGCTTTCGATTTCGATTCTAGCTAATGGCACCCAAATAATTTTTATAACTGCAAGGATGAGAGTTCATATAAAAACGTTGTTTTAATTTGAATAAAATAAAATACGCATCAAGTGCGCTTGAAAGCCAAATCATAACGTAATATTAGGAAAATAACATTTGATTTGGCTTTCAAGCGCACTTGATGCGTATTTTATTTTATTCAAATTAAAGCAACGTTTCTATATGAATTCTCATCCTTGACATTATTCTCGCGTTGCCCACGCATAGTTTAAACATTTCAAAATACAACCGCTAGAAACAACGCGCGGCTCTTTACAAAGAGACTTCTTTCTCCAACTTTACAACATGGCAAGGAAGAAGAAAAGGAAAAAAAGAAACAAAACAATACACTGAAGATGAGGTATACCTCTGAAATATATTTGTGATAAATTTCAAATTCAATAAAATATTTGTTTATTTTCCTTATATTACGTTGTGATTTGGCTTTCAAGCGGACTTGATTCGTATTTTATTTTACTTTTATTTATATTTTAAATCACGACTCTATAATAATGTATGCAAAGTCTGGACAAATAAAAAGTGTATTTTACGATCGGGCAAAGCCGCCCCACCCCCGCTAGTCATATGATAAAGCTGAAATCGTTTTGCTTGGGCGTTGAAACCGTCCATCCCGTTTACAGCTTCCGGTTTGAAAAATTCTGCGTGTATGTAAGTAAATAAAAAAGCCATGAAAGCTTTTTTTATCGACATTTTTTTCGTGTTTAAAATATGCAATTAAAAACAAAACTAAATTTCTTTTGCATTTTTTTACATTGGCATTTTACACATTTTATTTGTATTTTTATTGCAAGTTGGAATCTTTTTCAAACAAAAACAAAACGAATATGTTTATGATTTAAAGTTAGTTCGCCACTTTAAAGACGGTAAGATTACTCAGATCAGCTTGCCCAGTCGTTGAAACCGTGTTAATAAAAATAAACTATTTGACAATCAACACATAATAACGTCTAAAATTTTTATAAACAAAATATAACAAACAATCGTACAATAAGTAATTGTTACCAAAGGCAATAAAAGTAACATCCCTATAGTTAAATGTACAGAAGTCATATCTAAATTAATTAACCAAGAAATATTTATTTTCGAACATACATACGTGCTATACGTAAGAGAAAACATGTAGTCTATATTTAGTTTAATTCAACTTCGTGCAAATGGAGTAAAAAACTTTCGTTAAAATTCCGATACAATTTTAACCATCGGCAATGAAAGAAATTAATAAAGACTCCTCAAATTTCAAGTTGTTTAGGATTTTAAATGAACACAACTTGTCATTTAGAAATTCAAATATTTCAAATTTGCATCGCATTTGACACTAATCAAGCAAGAGTCCCTCAATTTCAATTTCTTCTAGAAAACCCTTTAAACTGAATCTTAAAAATTTAAATGTTTATATGAACGAAATAATTGAATGAATTTTGATCAAAATTAGAATAAGCATTCTAAATAAATGTTTAGATGCATTGTTATATATATATCTATAAAAGTGAAATTGCCTCTGTGTGTGTGTACATTTGCCTACCAAACTACTCTGTCAATTTTCAGTCTACAGACTAAAGATTTAACATAAGGGGTATTGAGATTAAGGAAAATCTTCTTAATCGGTTTTCGGCCAGAAATTTGGCTGTCAAAGGGTCAAAGTTCAACGATGTGACCTTCAAAAATTCTACCAAACTCTTCCGCCAATTTTGGGTCTAAACACTTGAAATGTTAAATGTAGATTCAAGTGGACATAGATCAAACTTTTTATTTTGGTTTGAGCCCAAAACAATAAATGTTAAGTGGTCAAAATTAGGGTAAATGTTAAAAAAGATTTTGATCTCTACCAAATTACTCAGCCAATTCTTGGTCTAAACATTTGAAATTTTACATAAAGTGAATTCAGATATAGGTCAAGCATTTAAATCAGTTTTTGACCGAGAATTTGTCTACCAAAGGACCAAAATTCAAGATATTTAACCGTTGTGGTCTTTAGCAAAATATTCAGCCAATTTTGGATTTAAACATTCGAAATTTTACATAAAGGGTATTCATATATGCAGCAAGCATTTTAATCAGTTTTTTGGGAAATTTTTTCCTGACAAGAGGGTCAAAGTTGAAAGAGTTAAACTTTGTAGACTCTCTCAAAATCCTCCGCCAATTTGAGTCTAAACACTTGAAATTTTAGATGTAGGTTATCTGGACATTATATATATATATATATATATATATATATATATATATATATATATATATATATAAGTAGGTTGTAGTTTGCTTGAAGCATTGTTGAAGAAAATTATAAGGTAAAATTAAAAGCCAAGAACAATGCGAGATTTTTTTTTATAGAGTAAAATTAAATGAAAACAAAAGAAATAAATTTCTTTTATTGTTGTTTGTTTTTTCTTTTTCACACAAATTGTAACTCTAAACAACAGTAATTTTTTTTCTGTTGTATTCAATGGTGTTATAAATCTCAATATTTCAGACCTATTAGTCCTTTTTCAAGAGAAGACAGTGGAAGAGTGTTCAAAATTGGAAAAGCAGCCGCAGAGTTTGCCACGTGATACCGCGAAATATAGAACAAAAAATGACCTTAGGAGAACGTTAAAATAAATCTTTATTGATTTATTTTAACGTTCTCCTAACGTCATTTTTTTTGTTTCTGTAAATTTTAAAGAAAATCTATAAACCGTTTCGGAGTCTATATTGAACGAACTCACACACAGAGACAAACTTGAATATATATATATATATATATATATATATATAACTACTTCATTTACTCACATAAATTAATATACGAAAGTATAAATTTATGCGTAAACTTTAAGTATTTACTTCAAAAGTGCTCAATACGTAGGTAGAGCTAGTTAGTTAGTTATAAAATATATATGGCGATTAAGCCACACTGAATATTCCGCGTTTCATCCATTCTAGGACTCTTCAGGCTTATGCGCGAATTTTGTGGTTGTCTGTCGTTTTTATATACGGTGCGTATTGAGGTTTTAGTTAGCCAATCAGCTTTCTAGTATCCACCGCTGATTGGCTGATAGGAAGGGCGCGGTGAATACTAGAAAGCTATATATATATATATATATATATATATATATATATATATATATATAGTTTTTAAGATATGATTATCCACTGACACGTGTTTCGTCGTCAACGACACATCAGAGCGGCTGGATCTAGCGAGATTCGAAATCGGGGTCTAATGGAAAGAAGCTCTTACATCCACGACTCGGCTATCGCCCACGAGTGCCTGGATATATCGCGATTTACATATATCTTATTTATTTGTTTTTGTTTTTGCGATACGTTTTTGAATGAATTCAATTATTTATACGAAAGTACATTTTTACGTAAATGCGAGTTTGGAATAATTTTCCCTTTTAAATGTACCCCCAAATTCACACACACACACACACACACACACACACACACACACACACACACAAACAAATATATACATATATATGTATATATATATATATATATATATATATATATATATATATATATATATATGCCAGTAGAGTTTAGTTTCCTAGAAGTACATCCAATGAAACAACATGTGTCTACCGAAGAATGCTCAATGAGTGAACAGAGCAGGTATATTAAATTTATTTATACAAACATTGATGGCTACATATGTGCATACATGTTTCTCACACATCTTGTACATGTTTAAACGAAATAAGAAAATGCTTTTGTTTGAAATATCAGTTCTCGGCGATAATTCTTGGCCTGAAGACGTAATTCCCCAACGCGGGTGATTACAGAAACATGTATGCACATATGTAGCCATCAATGTTTGTATAAATAAATTATATATATATATATATATATATATATATATATATATATATATATATATATATATATATATATATATATATATATATACACTAAAAAAAATCCTAAGTATAAATTCAATCAGAATAAAAATAAACTCAGGAAAATATCCATATATAAACTATCCAAAACTGCTACCTACTTTCCTCTAGGCTCAATGATCTATTATATTTTCATTTTACACCCGCTTTGATATATATCATACATATTTCCAACTTAAAGTTTTCCCATCCATTAGTTGTTAACTCAGATGGTAACGAATAATGCAGGAGAGTCATGTCATGGTTTCGATTCTACCGAATGGCACCGAAGTCATATTTTGATTTTTTTTTTTAACTTTTAAAATCACTACTACAGGATGTCTCAAAAATCACTAAAGGGTTTTGGACTTAATTAAGATTCTTTATTTTTTTATGATATCTTTCTGTAATTTTAACACAATCTGACTAAGACATTCGGAATTTTTAATAAAAATACAAAATTCAAACAATCTTTATTTATGAAAAATAATGTCTTTTAAATGTTGCCTATTTTCAGCTTCACATATTTGTGCTCTTTTCAAAACATTTTCATGGCAGATGGCAGAATCTCTGGATATCGATTTAACCCCCTTGTTTCGTTCCTGATATTTTCCTTCAATTCTTACAAGGAGTGGGGCTTGTTAACATAGACACTTTCTTTAAGATATCCCGACAAGAAAGTCGGGGCTAGTCAAGTCGGGGGGGGACGATAAGCTCTTTGGGTTAAAGAATTGGCCCCTATTTTGGTAAAACAATTTCACAACTTGCGTATATTGCTCAATGCTATGCACATCCATAATTATTTTCTAAAATATTATCAGTAAAATATTTGAAATAGAAAAACAAAATAATCATTAATGATAAAATGAAAAAGATTTTCACCCCTTCGTTTACATTTTGGACATCCTGTATATATATATATATATATATATATATATATATATATATATATATATATATATATATATATATATATATATATACTGAATACTATAAAATAACCAATAGTGAATTGGCTCTATAATAATAAATTTGAAATTTTCATGAATTAAAATATAATATTTAAGCGTATTTTACGACATGACAATGTTGACCGGTCTGTTAGCATACATATACATATATATTTTAATAAGAGGTTTATAACGAGTAAAATCTTTGTTTGGGTGGACAAATAAACGTGTACAAAAATATGCCGGCAAATCAAAATAAAAATGTCCATTTCAGTTTGGCGACATATTTTGTTTTGTTTTTTTTGTTTGTTTTTTGTTGTTGTTTTTTTTGTTTGCATGACAAATTTATTTAAAAATTTAATATACTAGCATATATATATATATATATATATATATATATATATATATATATATATATATATATAGCAGTAAAGGCTATCCAATATCCTGAATTTTTTGGTTATAAATAGTTATATATATATAAACACAATATATATATATATATATATATATATATATATATATACTCCTATAAATTTGAGTGTTTTGTGTATTAATATTCATATTAAAAACCTTTTTTTCCTATTTATTTAAAAAGAAAATACAACTTTGTTATATATGGGTCGTGGAATTGCATTCATCTGCAGAAGATCCAGCTAAGATCCAGCTAATTTTTTAAACATCCATTTTGATTATAATTTCCTGTTAGTTTTTTTCGCTTTTTTTTTTATGGGATGGTCATTTTTCGTCAACTATTAAGTGTAATTATATTCATGCAGATATTCTACATGATTTATACTTGCATAATATTTGCGATGACGTAATTAAATAAGAACCAGACTAGTTGGTTGTTTTGGTTGTTTTTCTTTTTCAGCATATCAACCCTTTTCGGGTTATTTAATGCCAAATCCAGTGATTTTGAAGAAATTTTTTTAAATAGAATATATATTTTTCCTTCAAGTCGGCTTCTATTTAACCTATAGTTAGGACCCTAACAGGTACTATCACTCTGGATCAGAGTGGATCTGGGAGCACTGGCAATTAAAGAGTAGCTCCATACTCCCCAAAGCCCGCAAGCTGGTACCTCAACATCGAATATAGTTTAAGGTCATATCCAGGACCAGTAGTATTAGTAGTATTAGTAGTAGAAGTAGTAGTAATAGAAGAAGATGAAGAAGAAGAAGAGGTTCACAGTGTGACATGTATACACACTATACAATCTTTCGAAACTTGACCCAACGGCTCACAGGCAATCAAGTTATGCTAAAAATCCATTATATTCAACGATCGACGGTCACATGCGAATGGAAACGTTCTAAATTTGTCGTTTTAAACAAGCCGTCGTTTTCGTTTAGATTCTATTAACGGAGGATTGTCGAAAGGTTGTAAATTTGCATATCATTATGCAAATTCGTTTGCATTTCCAAATATAAAAACGGAAGTCAATCATTGCTATCGCTTCTAAATTGTGACTTCTCACCAAGGACTTTCTGGCTAAAAGCATACACGGTATAAAAGAATGAACAGGAAGGTTGAAGCACCAGGTCGTTGATGTCAGTTTCACGATAGTTGTTTCCCCGATTATAATTTTAGACGCTTTTTTTTGCCAGTTTTCGCTTCTTCTCTTCGCTTCGTTTCTTATATATATATATATATATATATATATATATATATATATATATATATATATATATATATATATATGTGTGTAAGAACAAAACTGTAAAATAGAAGTTTACATTTAGTTTTTTATTATTCGGCAGAATACTCTAAAATTGGTATGTTAGATATTACTTAACACACCAATTAATCCGCAGAGTTTCAAAGAATGCGAATTCTTCCCATCTCAGGAAAAACTGTTCGCAAAATAATCAGATAGGAATGCTAGACATTAGCATTTCATTTCTAAGCATATATATATATATATATATATATATATATATATATGTGTGTATGTGTGTGTGTATGTATGTATGTATGTATGTATGTATGTGTGTGTGTATGTATGTATGTATGTATGTGAGAAAAGAAAGAACGCTCACACCAATCTGAAGCGATAGCTTCGCAAAGGGTTTAGTTGATGGTTTAAACCATGACACAGAGCTGGATATGCGACACTTTCGAACGAGTGCTTTCGTCAAAATCTGGCTACATCAAGCACCTTAAGTCACACAAAACTCCTGTTTAGATCAACTTTGTATCTATTAGTCCGAACCAATTCAATATGGCGTAATCGGAAAATATAAAGGTATCTGCAGCTTCTCTTCCAATTTTCAGATTTTCACCATGTTAAATCACATTTCAATTCCTTTTGACAGATCGAATTTTGCTATTTCTTCTGATGAGTTTACGGCATAATAGATTCAGATTCACTGATTGATATAATAATTAAGTGATTGATTTTGCGCTACGAAACAGATACTGTACAGAATTGTATAAGTCAACTGAATTAAAGGAATAAATTATATGATGTTTAACATCATGAATCTTGGAATATAACTTTTTGTCTTTTATTCTCTATATTTCTCTGTAATAACATTGAGCTTCTTAAATAAGGATTGATATATAATAAGAAAATATATTTCTACAGAAATATATATATATAAATATATGTACATATATATATATGTACATATATATATATGTATATATATACATATATATATATGTACATATATATAAATATATATACATATATACATATACATATATATATATATATATATATATATATATATATATATATATATATATATATATATATATATACATTCTGGGGGTTTGTTTGCGTTTCAGAACTACAGGTAAGGTCTTTGATCTTCGTCGTTTTCATGCTTCTACAAGGACCTTTCAGCACCTGGCTCGTGAATTGCTTTATGCGGATGACGCCGATTTTGCAGCCCATAGTGAGAGGGATATGCAGGGTATCATAGATCTATTTTCAGGGGCCTATGCGTCTTTTGGGCTTACTATTAGTCTTAAGAAGACTAAGGTCATGTTCACACCTCCACCCGGTGGTTTGTATGTGAAACCGAATATTTTTGTCAACAACCAGAGGCTTGCCGCGGTTGACACATTTGTGTATTTGTGTAGTACTCTTGCCAGAGACGGAACCCTGGATGCTGAGGTCAACTATAGGATACAGCGTGCCACTAAGTCTTTTGGTTGCTTAGAGAAGCGAGTCAGGGGTATAACTCTTCATACAAAGATCAGTGTCTATCAATCTTGTACTTTACCATCATTTCTTTACGCGTCTGAGGCCTGGACAACTTATGGTAGACACATAAAAGTCACGGAGAGAGTGCACCAGAAATTTCTGAGACACATTCTGGACATCAGGTGGGGCTTTTTTATACCTGATATGGATGTTCTCATGCAAGCTGACGTACCTTGTATCGAGAAGTTGATTATACACAACCAGATGAGGTGAGCTGGACATCTGAAAAGGATGGACGAGGAGAGATTGTCAAAGCGCCTGTTCTTTGGTTAAATTACACAAGGAAAGCGTCCACAACATAAACCTAGGAAACGCTTTAGGGATAACATCAAAGATAATCTTAAGGTTCTTGAAATTGACGTGTTCAGTTGGGAAAGTGCTTCCAATGATCGTAAAAAGTGGCGCTCCTTGGTCTATAATGGCTGTGATAGCTTTGAGAAGAAAAAATATGAGCTTGCAAAAATGAAGCGTGATATACGGAGAAAAATCTGTCAGATCTATGAGGTCTGTCAGAACTACATTTCTGATTTATGCGGTAAAATGACCTCATCCGGAGCTGGCCTAGCTAGCCACAAGCAATCACATGGAGATCAATCTTTCTTTGATTGGGAAAACACTGCAATGCACAGATGTTCTGTTTGCTCTGTGGTCTGTAAATCGAGTGGAGGCCTGAAGCGTCATATGGACGTCCACAGTAGAGCAGCACCAGTTGGCATCCCTCAATCTCATGACCTTTGCAACAGACTGTGTAAGAGCAGGGATGGTCTGAAGAGCCACATTCGTTCCCACAGTAGATAGAAATTGGTACATCTTGATCACATCTCCACATGTATTCGTGTAAATATATATATATATATATATATATATATATATATATATATATATATATATATATATATATATATATATATATATATATATATGCTAACAGGTCACCCGGAGTTTCCCGGTCATAATATATGCATAAGGGTGTGAATTCCATATAAAAACGTTGATTTTATTTGAATAAAATAAAATATGCATCAAGTGCGTTTGAAAGCCAAATCACAACGTAATATTAGAAAAATAAACAAATATTTTACTTGTTTGAAATTTATAACAAATATGTTTCAGAGGTATACTCCATCCTCGGTATGTTGTTTGTTTTTCTTTTTTATATTTTCTTCTCCCTTGCCATGTTGTAAAGTTGGAGAAAGAAAAGTTTGTAAAGAGCTGGACGTTGTATTTTGACGTGTTGGAACAGTGCGTAGGCAA
Source organism: Euprymna scolopes (assembly GCF_053919585.1). Taxonomy (NCBI): domain Eukaryota; kingdom Metazoa; phylum Mollusca; class Cephalopoda; order Sepiida; family Sepiolidae; genus Euprymna; species Euprymna scolopes. The sequence continues at coordinate 166,511,437 of NC_136483.1, forward strand.
CGCGAGAATAAGGTCAAGGGTGATTGATTTGAAAAAATAAAATATGCATCAAACAGACTTTTCTTTCATACGCCGCAACAATTTCACTATTGGTTCCCTGAATTGCTAGAGCCTCCTTACAACCCTCCAGATTTTTCGACGAATGCTTTTATATATATATATATATATATATATATATATATATATATATATATATATATATATATATATATATATATAAAGTTTAAATAGAATAAATATATATAAAGTTTACATAGAATAAAATCCTCCTATATAAACTTTTTTGTAGCTTTCAACCAATAAGAGGTATTATAGTTTTGGTCGCTACACCAATTACCGATATGAATAATTGATAAAACAAGGATCACTGAAGAGCTGTGATGCAGCGACACAATCTGTCCGTAGACTATATATATATATATATATATATATATATATATATATATATATATATATATATATATATATATATATTAGTTATATTTTGGGGGGGATTCCAGCAGAGTGCTCTGTTATAAGGAAAAACTCCGAAAATAAGAGTGTATTATTTATATTTTCATTTACGGAAAGTTTAGATGAGATAAATCATCGGTACCGTCAGTTTTAAACTTAATAATATATATATATATCAAACCTATAGTTATACACATATAGTACTGTTTCCTTGTATCACAACTCATCAGTGCGGTTAGACATACACCTTTTCTCAGCCATGGATCGAACCTACAACCGTCATGTTGAACATCGGCATATATATATATATATATGTATATATATATATATATATATATATATATATATATATGATTATTTAATTTAATCGCATAAATTAATATACGAAACTATACATTTATGCGTAAGCTTTAAGTATTTACTTCAACGGTGCTCAATACGTAGGTAAAGCTAGGTAATAAATTATAAAATATATACGGCAATTAATCTACACAGAATATTCCGCTTTAAGCCTGATGAATCTAGCTTAAAGTCTGGTGTATCCTAGCGTGGATGAAACGCGGAATATTCTGTGTAGCTTAATTGCCATATATATTTTATAACTTACTGCCTGATGAATCCTGGCGTGGATGAAACACAGAATATTCTGTGTAGCTTAATTGCCATATATATTTTATAACTTACTATATATATATATATATATATATATATATATATATATATATATATATATATATATATATATACAGTTGTGCGCAAAAATATTCGACCCCTGTCTAAATTTTCTTGTTTCGTTGAATCTATACTTCCAAAATCTTCATAACGCCTTTTAACGGCTAATTATAAATAAATTGTATTTTTTCAACAATAAATGAGGAAAAGTAATTCGAGATTAATAATATATATCAATTTATTTACAAAAAATATAAATATGGATGTTGCAAAAATATTCGACCCCATAATTTAAAGTTTAAATAAAAGCGTCATTAAGTTTATTATTTTAGTCTGACCTTGTATCTATTTCCTATAAATAATATTTATGACTCTACTGAATCTAAAATCAGTTCAAATTGAACTTCAATGCCATATTGAATGATTGAATAATTGTTTCAAGTAAAAAAAAATTCTTTTTCAACGTCAACAAATCTGCAACTATGACAAAGAACAAAGAGTACTCTGAAGATATTAAAAAGAAAGTAATCGATGCCTACCAGTATGGAGAAGGTTATAAAAAAATTCCAAACGTTTTTCTATACCACGGTCGACGATTATGTCCATTATCAAAAAATGGAAAGTAAAAGGGATTGTATCAAGTCTTCCAAGATCAGGTCGTCCAAGAAAAATTACGACACGTGGGGCTAGGAAAATTGTTAGACAAGTTTCAATAGACTCTAAATCTAACCTAAAGGACGTGCAGAACGATTTGAAGAATGCTGGCTGAGATGTACTCTTGTCAACTATTTGTAGGGCATTAAATCGTGCCGGATTGCATGGACGTATTGCCAGATGGAAGCCTTTACTTTCCAAAGCTCATCAAAAGGCTCGATTAAATTTTACAAAAAAGTTCCTAGAAATGCCTATTGATTACTGGAATAATATAATTTCGTCAGACGAAACGAAAGTGGAACTATTTGGACGCAACCAGCAACACTATGTTTGGCGAAAAGAAAATACTGCTTATAATATGAAGAATACCGTTCCAACTGTTAAGCATGGAGGTGGATCAATCATGGTGTGGGGCTGTTTCAGTATAAATGGAACTGGAAGATTAACCATAATCGATGGAAGAATGGATTCAGTAAAATATCAGTCCATACTGAAAGAAAATCTTGTTCCGTCTGCTAACCAGTTGGTGCATGGATGGAGGTATACCTGTCAACAGGACAACGATCCTAAACACACTTCAAAGGGCACTAAGGCATGGTTAAAGAATAATAAGGTGAAAGTTCTAGAATGGCTTTCCCAGTCTCCAGACCTAAATCCGATTGAGCACTTATGGCATGATTTAAAAATTGCGGTACATAAAAGAAAACCATCTAATTTGATTGAATTAAAACAGTACTGTCAAGAAGAGTGACTTAAAATTCCAGTGGACAGATGTAGAAGTCTCGTTAGATGTTATAGGAAACGTTTACTTGCAGTAATCAAGGTCAAAGGAGCTTCAAGCAAGTATTAATGAAAGGGGGTCGAATACTTTTGCAACATCCATATTTTTATTTTTGTAAATAAATTTATTTATATTATCAAGCACTAATTACTTTTTATTATTTTTTGTTGAAAACTATACAATTTATTCGAACTTAGTCGTTAAAGAAGGTTTTAACGATTATTGAAGTATCCATTCAAAGAAATAAGACAATTTTGGTAGGGGTTGAATACTTTTGCGCACAACTGTATATATATATAATGTGTGTGTGTGTGTGAGAGAGAGAGAGAGGGAGAGAGAGAGAGAGAGAAGGAGATATATACTTAGATGTTTCATGTATAACTCCAAATGAAAAGTATGATAGTTCAGCAAATTTAATTTGATCCTAACACGACACATTTCGCAAAAGGTAAAGTTACATGATCGTGAGTTTAGAGTTTGGAATTGCTTAAAGGTGTAAACAAGCGATGCTAATTGGATTATTTAATCGTGTGAAAGACTTGATCCTGTTTTAATCAACTCAATCTCGTTGAACCTTATCTTCATCTATTGACACGACTAACTTCCACTTATTTGAACTATTCTCAATAAAAAAAAGAAATCCATGTTTTCTGATGACCTTTTCTATTGTACAAGTGCGACAAATTCTATCTTGTATCTGAAAGCGATGATGTTATTGCGGAGGAATGAAAAATGTTTGGTCATAGTTGTTAAAAGTATCTTTATTGTGCTCCATGCAGCCTTGGATAAACAATTATACTTTATTTATTTATCTATTTATTTGTTTTAGTTGGATTAGTTCGCTATATAAGTTCATTTTAAACCATCTACGTGTAAGTATATGCATACGCGTGCTGTCTTCTGCTTAACGTTAGGTTTACGGTCACTGTTGTGGACGCATAAAAGTCTAAAGTGTGAGAAATAAATAAAGTTTTAGATAACAATATTAATTAATTTGGGAATTATTTTATTTACCTTAGCCACCGACTTGCGAAAATGCGTTAGAAGTTTGAAAGACATTATCAAGAGACACACAATTTTTCTCTCTCACACAAACATACGTGCGTGTGCGCGCGCACACACACACACACACACACACACATACGTGCGATAGCGCGCACATACACACACATAGAACACAAACTATTATGTATATAATGTTGCGTCCAATTGGATTGTTGAACAATGTGTCCGCTTATATAGCCATATATAGACTTTAATTTTCTTCTATGGCTACTGGGTTGGCCGAATCGATAGATAGGTTTAGAATTTAAAGTTTATTTTCTTCTGGGTTCGAATCGTGTGACTGGCACAATGGTCATCCTCCATGCCAATTAACCCCTGAAAAGAATAAAACGCATTTGTATGTGAATAATTTTTTTTTTAAATATTCAGTATAAAATTACACGAAATCTCTCTCTCTCTCTCTCTCTCTCTCTATATATATATATATATATATATATATATATATATATATATAAATATATATATATATATATATATATATATATATATATATATTATGACAGCCCCTTTAAGAAATTCGTTTCTTATCGTTGAGCACTTTCCATTGAATTAAAAGTCGGTCAATTTAGCTCTTATGCGTAGATCATCGTATAACGATTTGATCACTGTCTGTCTGACGTAATGAACATTTAAATTAAAACGTTTAAAATTCAACGCTACTTCACACGGTTAATAGTAGCCGAATTGATGCGGCCTCCGCTAATCGAGCCAGAGATGTCTCGTGTCGCGGGGTTTGAATCGTTCGACTGGTAGTAATCGTGACACCCTGCACTGAAGAATCCCGAAAGGATGAAACACTAGTGTCTGTAGGTATTTAAATTTAATTATTATAGTAAAAAAATAATTATATATATATATATATATATATATATATATATATATATATATATATACTAGCATTTAAGCCCGGCGTGGCCCTGGTGTTTGGAGGTGTATGTTGAGAAAAAAAAAAGTCAATTCTTTTTAACTTTGACCCCTATTATGTCCCCTTATAATTTATTGCTTTGGGCTGAGTAATTTGGAAGAGACCGCAAAGGTCAATTTCTTTTTTTATTTGACCCCTATTATTACCCCTTAACATTTATTGTTTGGGCTCAAATCAAGGTATTAAGTTAGATCCATGACCAAGGAACCTCTACCTAAAATTTCAAGTGTGTAGACCCAAAATTGTCGGAGGAGTTTGGTAGAATTCTCCAGGGTCAAATCGTTGAACTTTGACCCCTTAACAGCCAAATTTCTGGCCGAGAACCGATCACATAGATTTTCCCAAATGTCAGTACCCTGTATATCAAATTTCGAGTCTGTAGGCTAATTGACAGTTATTGCGTAGGGAAATGTACACAGACAGACGGACATACAGACACACAGACACACAGACACGTTCACTTTTATAGATATACTAGCATTTAAGCCCGGTGTCACCTGGGCGTTTGGATGTGTCTGTTGAACAAAAAAAAAAGTGGTAGTAGGAAGGCAGGCTTGAACCCTACCGCGAAGGAGGAAAAGAACGGGAGGAAAAAAACTGACGTCTATGCTGTTACGACCACCGCCAAACGGAAGTGACGTTTTTTAAAATTAAGGCTAGACAATCTAAAGGAGAGGATATCTTTAAAAAAATATCGGCGAAAAAGGGACTCTCACTGTAAAAAAGTGCCCCGTTGAAGGTGAAGATATTAATGTTTTTAGACAATTTTTCGATATTTGTCGTATGAAAGGTCGACCTTTAAAACCAAACTGATCTTGGTAAAATCTGCGCCTTTGTCGAAAGTTTTAGGCAGGCATGCAAACATATATACATACATACATACATTTATATATATGGGTAACTAACAATTTTCGATCCAAACCGAAGAAAGCGCTTGCCCTATCTCTGAATACCCGTAATGTCAAATTTCAAATGTTTAGACCAGAAATTATCTGAGTAATTAGGTAGAGACAGCAGAGGCCAATTATGTTTTAACTTTGACCCCTATTATGACCTCTTAAAATTTATTGTTTTGGGCTCAAATCAAGTTATTAAGTTAGATCCATGTCCATGGAACCTATATCTAAAATTTCCAGTGTTTAGACCGTAAATTGTCGGAGGAGTTTGGTAAAGTTCTCAAAGGTCAAATCGTTGAACTTTGACCCCTTAATAGCAAGATTACTGGCCGAAAACAGATCACATAGATTTTCCCAAATCTCAGTATCTTGTATATCAAATTTTGAGTCTGTACACTTAATATTGACAGAGTTATTGCGTAGGAAAATGTACACACACAGACACGTTCACTTTTATAGCTATATAAACTAGCATGAGTGCCCTGTGTTGCCCGTGTGCCTGGAGGTGTATGCTGAGTAAAACAACAAAACAAAACAAAAAAACGCTCAATTTTTTAACTTTGACCTATATTATGCCCCCTTAACATTTATTGTTTTTCGCTCAAATCAAGCTATTACGTTTGATCCATGCCCAAAGAACCTATATCTAAAATTTAAAGTGTTTAGACCCAAAACTGTCGGAGGAATTTGGTAGAGTTCTCAAAGGTCAAATCGTTGAACTTTCTGACCGAAAACCGATCACATAGATCTTCCCAAATCTCAGTATCCTGTATATCAAATTTCGAGTCTGTAGACTAAAAATTGCTGAGTTATTGCGTAGGGAAATGTACACACACAGACTCACAGACAGAAACGCATGCACGTTCACTTTTTATAGATATACTAGCAGTACGCTCTGCGTTGCCGGGTGTTTGGAGGGGTATGTTGAACAAAAAGAAAACGGCCAATTTTTTTTTTAATTTGACCCCTATTATTACACCTTAACATTTATTGTTTGGGCTCAAATCAAGTTATTAAGTTAGATCCATTTCCAAGGAATCTATATCTAAAATTTCAAGTGTTTAGACCGAAAATTGTCGGAGGAGTTTGGTAGAGTTTTCAAACGTCAAATGGTTGACCCCTTAATAGCAATATTTCTGTCCGAAAACCGATCACATAGATTTTCCCAAATCTCAATACCTTGTATATCAAATTTCGTATCTGTAGACTTAAAATTGACAGAGTTATTGCGTAGGGAAATGTACACACGCACACCGTCACAGACACGTTCACTTTTATAGATATATAGACTAGCATGAGTGCTCGAGTGTTTGGAGGTGTATACTAAGCAAAAGAAAAAAAAAGAAAAAAAAACCAAAAAACAAACAAAACAAAAAAAAACTCAATTTTTTAACTTTGACACCCTTAACATTTATTGTTTTTCGCTCAAATCAAGTTATTACGTTTGATCCTATATCGTTATAAATATATATCTAAAATTTAAACACACACACAATACAGAAATACAGACACGTTCACTTTTATAAATATATAGATAGATAGATAGATAGATAGATATGTAAAGTTCATTCATAAAACATTTTATTTACAAATGATTGCGTTTGTCCAGTATTGCTTTTGTACGATGTTCCGTCGAATCGTTCACACTCTTCGCGTATACTGGCATAAATAGATTTTATTTTCAGATGGATTAGTCGCATGTATAAATAGGTTTAGTTTTGAAAGTAAAACGGTTACTAGTTTCTATGGTTCGAATCGTACGAGCCGTTAAACAATCATTATCCACACTGATGATTCTCAGAAGAGGATGAAACACATGTGTGCACTGATAAGAATAAACCGATATTTATCACAATATATATATATATATATAAAGAGATAGATAGATAGATAGATAGATAGAGATATATATTTTCAGCTAAAATCGAAAACTGAAGTGGATTAACGTAGTTTTCGGCCATCGGATGTTGAAAACGATCAGGTAAGAGCCTTAGTCGAAGACAATCTACCGACAACTGTTAAAGAACTTGCTTCTGAATTAAACGTAACGTATACGACGATTTCCAACCACTTGAGAAGGATTGGAAAAACAAACAAAAAAACTTGATAAGATGGGTGCATCACGAATTTACCGACAACCAAAAGAAATGAGATTATGAAGAGTCATCTTCCCTATCTTTTACGCAACAAGAACGACCCGTTTCTCGACCGGGTTGTGACTTCCGATGAAAAGTGTCTTCTTTACAATTGGCGACGCTCAGCGCAGTAGTTAGACCCCGCGGAAGCTCCACGACACTTCCCGAAGTCAGTATTGCACTAAAAGAAGGTCATGATTCCGGTACCTCCAAATTTTCGATTTTTACGATTCTCGAATCCGATTAATCGTCCCAATACTAATATATATATATATATATATATATATATATATATATATATATATATAAAAAACTGAATGTGTGTGTGTGTGTGTGCACGAATAGGCTCCTATATGGTTGACTATTATAGAAAACCGATCACATATAATGATAGAAGATGTATCGAGACATAGGAATGGGTATGTTTGATCTGGCATAATGATGATTCATTAAAATTGTGGGGTCTGCGTACGCGGCTGGTCTACAAAGTTTGGAAATAAAACATTTAAAAATTAAAAAAAAAAAGTTTACAAGTGTTTTTGATATAGATGTACATAAGAATACTTTGATAAGTATGTTTTAACTTAAATAGGGATGGTATAATAAAATTGTGGAGTCTGCGTTCGCGCCTGGCCTCCATAGAATGAAAATAGGCACAAAGTTTAATAAAGACTTTTCATATCTATCTGTAAGTATACTTTGATAATTATGCTTCAGTTTGAAGAAATGTGGTATGATAGAATTATGGGGTGTTCGTTCGCGCCGGGCCTCCATAAAATGGAAATATTTCACAAAGTTTAACAAGGTTATTGTAATAAGTGTTTCAGTGTGAACAGGTATTATGATATAATAAATTATGGGGTTTATTTATTTTATTTTTACTTTCATCATATTTTGCTTTGGTTTTGATACCCCCAAATTCGAAGCTATCTCTTTACAACCCGTCCTTTTCATAACCTATCATACTTTCATAAATCAGAGTCTATTTTCTGTAGGCTGTTTTTGAACCCAGTCAACAGACGGGTACTTTTGCTAGTATATATATACATATATATCCACAAACACATTTAGGTCTTCTTAATTCGCACATTTATTTTATGAACACCTTTTTATAAATTAATATTCCGTATTATACAGATGGAGTTTTTTGCATAGTCATACTTTCTTATATATATATATATATATATATATATATATATATATATATATATATATATATATATACTCGGGTTTTTGTTATTCAAAAGTAATAGACTAATGAATTCAACGAGGTTGTTAGATAGTGCTCAATAAAAAAAGCTGATAATACTTGTTTATTGTTAAATAAACATGTTTACATCCCGCTGCTACAACTTTCAATCAAACAACAGATATCATTAGGCAGCGACTTGACTATACAAATGTTCAATAAATAATGGCTATTATTCATTGAACATTTGAATAGTCAAGTCGCTGCCTGATGACATCTGTTGTTCAACTGAAACAAATGGCTGTTTGTAGCAGCGGGATGTAAACATGTTTATTTAACAATAAACAAGTATTATATATATATATATATATATATATATATATATATATATATATATATTTTTATAAAGTAATAGGGTTCGTGTGTTTCTGTCTGTGTGTACAGCTCCCCATCATCAACGAAATATAAAGGAGGTAAGAGGGTAGATCTCTCCTGGTAGAGAAACATTAGAACCCATTTTAGGATGTTTCTGTTATAGGAGACATAAGAATCTATGCCTAATTTCTTTATATACTAGTCTACAAACCACCCCCATATCGAATGACTTATGCTCATTTGCATATCACATTATATTAAATCTCTTTAACTAATTACCTCGACCTTATTACATATTGGAAATATTCTAATCATTTCAACTGTACTATTTACAAAATCTATTTAACATTTAATTATTTAATATATTTTCATTTAATTTTATATTCGATTTATTTCACTTTACGTATATTATCAAAACAATTCATTGGCGAGCAAAGCTTTGTTTTGGGATTGTATTGAAAATGTAATGGAAATTTCAATTTCGTTCCGTTTTAATCTTTTATATTTTACTTGCCAATATAATTGAAAGAATACAATTCAACTATCGTAATTTTATATAAATAAACAAAAACAAATATTTTAAAATAAAACTTTATTAAAAAATAAATAATTTTATTTTTAAATGAAAAAAATCAATTTAGTAAAATAATTGTATTAAACACCCCCCAGCCTTGTCAGCAAACCTGTAAACCTATAAAAGTTAACATTTCGAATGTAAACAGTGATTTTTCGATTTTGTTAGCGCTTGCCGCAATTAAAGACAATTAAAACGGAACTAACTTTATTTCCATTCTATTTTTTAAACAACCCCCAAAACATAACGCTCTCTTCCAGTTATAGCCAATTTTTTTTTAATTAAATAAAACAGGTCAAAATAAACAGATAAGCGCATTTTCTTTTACATTTTTCTTACAACCATTGTCATTTAACCAACTGCAGGATATCGTTACTTTTGTGGGGTTGTTTTGAAAATGGCACGGAGATTATAATTTCGTTCCAATTTAATCTTTCTGGTCGAGCCTATTTCGAAAGCCTGTTTATCATAGATTTGAACTACAAATAATTTATTACATTTTGATTATTACTATCTTAAGACTTAAAGCTTATATTTATTTCATTTTTCTATTTATATATTGAATTAGTTATTTCCAGTCTTATTTAAACTTAGTGCTTTCTTTAAACTGGATGAACCTACTAACAAAATATATAAATTTAAAAGAGATATAAATAATAAAATAAAAAGGTTATGTAATTTAAAAGAAATACACGTACTCACAAAAGCAGAACTTTTTTTACACATTTTTTTCTTTAAAACCATAACAATGAGACTAACAATTACCTAGATCTTAGTAATTATTTGTTTTAATAGAACTGTTTTAATTGTACTGTTTACTTAGTTAACCTAAGTTGGTATTACATTTATTTTACATTTACTTTTTTTTTTTAATTATTACTTTTAGACTGTGACGTTTACACCCGGAAGTAATGAGTCACACGTAGGTCGCTTTTATTCATTCCTTTTGGTCAAGATCAAAGTGTAGTATCTGTTCTTCAGATGCTGCACTTCATTTTCTTGTTCTCTTTCGGTGGAGGAGAAATCCTTCACGACTGAGACAATTTTTATTTTTGTACCTTTTCTCCACGTTAAAAAACGACCCTGGTGTCTAACTCTGTCCCGTGGGGAGGCATAGTAAATAGGTACAATATAATTGTTTATAATTGTACTATTCAGAAATATTATTTATAGTTCGTCCATTTCAGTTAGTATACATTTCCTTTACGCTTAATTAATTTACAATCATTAATATCGTTAAACAATTCCGTTTAAAACCGAAATTATGCCACCCAAACGAAGTAGAAACGAAAGTGAGGAAGAAAGAATGGAAAGATTGGAAGCTAATAGACTAAGAGTTGCTGCAATTCGCTCCAATGAAAACAATTCAGATAGAGAAAGACGTCTAGAACTTAACAGGATACGTCAAAGAGAAAGGAGAGCAAGATTGTCAGATTTGGAAAGAGAAACCCAACGTGAAGCTGACAGAACTAGACATGCTGTAAGGCGGTTAAATTCATCACAAGATGAAATTCAAGAAAGGCAAAGATATGCACTGGAAAGAGAAGCAATATTACGATCGAATGAATTATATGAGGTAAGTAGACGTACACAAGGTGAGTTGAGAGTGGCTCAACGACATCAGAATGAATCGGAAACCCAACGAAGCTTTCGCCTATACCAAGGGCAACAACGAGAGGCTGCATGGAGAGAGAGTATGACTTTGCCCCAGCAATTGACAGAAAACGAGGCAGCTAGACAACGAATGACTGCTTTGAGACACCATGAAATAGAACACTGCAATAGAAAAGGATTGCTCTACAACAAAAATGACTCTCTCACTACAGCTGATATAGGAAAAATGGACAAAGTATGTCAACATTGCTCAGCTGTAAAATTTAAAGGAGAAACCCCTGGCTGTTGTTGTTCTTCTGGCAAAGTTGTGCTTGATAGCTTTCCACCACTGCCTCAGTTGCTTCAAGATTTGCTCTCCGGCAATGGTCCCATCTCTAAAGATTTTCTGCAAAATCTACGCAGTTATAACAATTGTTTTGCAATGACATCATTTGGTCACAAAATTGCGGCAGTACATGGGTGGAATCCTTCTTTTAAAATTCGAGGCCAGGTTTGCCACCAGATTGGGAGTCTTTTACCACCTGAAGATGAAACAGCAAAGTTTATTCAAGTCTACTTCTTGGATAGTCTGGAAGAGGAACTACATAATCGGGGACGTGACAGTAGACTCAATAGAGACATTCTCCAAAGTCTGACTGAATTTTTACATGAGAACAACAGCTTTATTTGTCAGCTGAAAACAACAAAGGAGAGGATTGAAGAAGAACACTTGGTAGAACATAAAGTTGTCATAAGGGAAGACCGAAGGCCGCAAGAAGAGCATCCACGGCAATTCAATGCTCCAACAACAACGTATGAGATTGGAATATTAATGGAGAATGAACCAACAGCTAACCGGGATATTGTCTTGCGTTTTAGAAATGATACATTAAAATGGATCTCCGAACTACATCCCCTCTACGATACTTTAATGTACCCGTTAATGTACCCCTATGGTTCTCCATCTTACAACATCTACATGAAGGCATCCAATGGGCGAAAAGTTACCCAACAGCAATTTTATTCGTACCATTTAATGACTCGGCCTGGAAACTATTTTCTCTGGTACCGAAGGCTATTTCAACAATGGCTGGTGGATGTGTACTGCAAGATTGAAACAGAACGTTTACAGTTCCTGAGGCGTGAGCAACAGACCCTGAGAGCTGACAATTATAGCAACTTGAGAGATTCAATTCTTAGGGAGGATGGGAATCCAGAACAGTTTGGTCAACGAGTTGTACTTCCGGCAACTTATACAGGAGGCCCTCGATACATGTTTGAGTGTCAAAGTGATGCCATGGCATATGTTCGGCGAATGGGCCAAGCCGACCTCTTCATCACGTTCACAACAAATCCAAAGTGGACAGAAATTACAGAAAATTGTCTTCAAGGGCAAGACCCTCAGGATCGTCCAGATATTGTTGCCAGGGTTTTCAGGCAGAAGCTAAAAAAGTTACTTGAATTTATTAAAAAGGGAGGATTTGGCAGGTTGAGGGCTTTCCTGTACAGTATTGAATATCAAAAAAGAGGACTGCCGCATGCACACATCCTCACCTGGCAGGCCCCAGAGGACAAACTTCTACCAGAAAAAATGGATCTCTGCATATCTTCAGAGATCCCTGACAAAGAGGAAGATCCTGATCTTCATGCTAAAGTGATGGCACATATGGTGCATGGACCTTGTGGACCATTTAATCCAAATTGTCCATGTATGATTGACAACAAATGTTCCAAAAAATACCCAAAAGAATTTCTTCAGTGTACCAAGCAAGGCCAAGACTCTTACCCCAAGTACAGGCGAAGAAAACCAGAAGATGGAGGCCAGACTGGTACAATAAGGATGAAGAGAAATGGTCGGTATGTTAATCAAGAAATAACAAACCAGTGGATTGTTCCGTACAACAAGGTCCTCCTTCAGCAGTTCAACGCTCACATTAACGTAGAAATTTGCAGCTCGATCCAAAGCATCAAATATGTCCTCAAATACGTGAATAAAGGATGTGATCAAGCAGTGTTTGAACTACAAAGAACTGATGGAGCAGCTAACCAACAAGGCCAAGTACAAAGTCACATTGTGGATGAGATCCAGCAGTTCCAGAATGCAAGGTATGTCGGCAGTTCAGAGGCAGCCTGGAGGATATTGGAACATCCCATCCATGAACATTTCCCCCCAATTGTACAACTTTCTGTTCATCTTGAAAATGGGCAGCGTGTCATGTTCTCAGCTGATACTGCTCTGGAACAAGCCCAAGGTCCACCGCCTGCCACAACTTTGACAGCATTTTTTCAACTCTGCCATGAGGATGACTTTGCAAGGGGTCTCAAATACGTAGAAGTCCCTGAGTTTTACACTTGGAACAAATCGACAAAGAAATGGATGAGAAGAATGCGTGGGGTACAAGTTGAAGGTACTGAAAATGATGATGTATGGAAGGCACCATGCATTGGGAGAATCTACACGATTAGTCCAAAAGCAGGGGAGTGTTATTTCTTACGCCTGTTGCTCAATGAGGTTGCTGGTCCAACTTCATTTCAAAATTTGCGAGCATACAATGGTCAGGTGTTTGAAACATACAGAGCAGCGTGCCTTGCTCGAGGCCTTCTAGAAAATGACCATCACTTGCATCAAGCAGTAGGAGAGGCAAGTGCCACTCAATCACCTTCAAATTTGCGAAGCCTATTTGTGATAATTTTAACAGCCTGTGAGCCAAGAAATCCTCTTGAGATCTGGATGGCTTTTCGTGATGTAATATCTGAAGACATTCTTCACAGACACAGGCAAGAAGTTAACAATCCAGAAGCAGATTTTAATGAGGACATCTACAATAAAACTCTTTGTCTAATTGAAGAAAAAGTTCTCCTTATGTGCGGTCAACCATTGGCAAGCTATGGATTACCTGCACCAATGCAAGGGAGAGATGAAAGACTCGCGAGAGAGTATCAACGTGAAGTTACTTATAATCTTGAAGAACTTCCCTACAAGCAGAAAATATGCAAGAAAAACTGACCGATTCTCAAAGAGAAGTTTACAATTCATTCATGGCAATGTTGGAAGCACAAGGTGAAATGAACAAAAACATGATGTTTCTTGATGCTCCAGGTGGTACGGGCAAGACTTTTGTAATCAATTTGATCCTTGCAAAGATTAGATCCATGAGAAAGATTGTGCTTGCAACAGCATTCAGTGGCATTGCTGCTACTCTACTACAAGGTGGCCGCACTCTTCACAGCACTTTTAAAGTACCCTTGGATACTCATCGAATGGATCAGCCAGTTTGCAAAATTACTGGTAACTCAGCCTTGGCAAATGTAATTAGAGACACCTCTGCAATCATTGTAGACGAAGCCCCAATGACGCACAAGAGTGCTTATGAAGCAATTGACCGAACACTGCAAGACATCACAGGAAACAAGAATCCCATGGGTGGCATTCCAACCTTATTTTGCGGTGATTTCCGTCAAATCCTCCCAGTGGTTAAAAATGGCACAAGGGCTAACATTGTCAATGCAAGTTTGAAACAATCCTATCTCTGGACGCACGTTATAGTGAAGAGACTGACTACTAATATGAGAGCCTATATCTCTGATAACACAGCTGCAGCAGACTTCTCAAAATTGCTTCTCCAAATCGGTAATGGTCAGTTTCCTATCACTTCTTCACCTGACACAATTAAGATTCCAACTGCGCTTGGTAAATGTGTCGGTAATCAGAAGCAACTGAAAGACAAAGTGTACCCAGACCTGCAAAACAATGGAAAATCACCGGATTGGCTTGCTGAGAGGGCTATTATTTCGCCATTAAACAGCAATGTGAATCATTTGAACAATTCAATAATGGATGAATTTCCAGGAGACACAAAGCAATACAAGTCAGTTGATTCGGCTACTAATGAATATGAAGCTGTTCACTACCCTGTGGAGTTTTTAAACTCTTTGGAGATATCTGGAATGCCTCCACACATTTTAAATCTCAAAATTGGATCGCCAATCATGATTCTTCGATCCTTGGAACCGCCAAAAACAACAAACGGAACCAGATGTGTTATCACCAGATTGCACACCAATGTACTTGAGGCCACCATTTCCTGTGGTCCCTACAAAGGCGAAACCGTTCTACTGCCAAGGATCCCCTTAGTTCCATCGGACTCAGTACTTCCATTTAAATTCCGGAGACTCCAATTTCCTGTGAAGGTGTGTTTTGCAATGAGCATAAACAAAAGTCAAGGTCAGACATTTAACACCATTGGCGTAGACTTGACATCAGACTGCTTCAGTCACGGTATGTTCTACGTCTCCATCAGCCGGACAGGAAGTTCAGAAAAACTCTACATTCTGGCTCCAAATCAAAGCAGCAGAAATGTAGTTTACCCTGAGGCTCTTTAGTGAAAAGTTCGAGAAATGGATATGAGGAAAAACTGACATGATCTGATTGTGGTAAGTTTTTAGTATTGAATGTGCAAGATAAAATTTAAGCAAGAGTTGAAAATGACTTCAATGAAAAATTTACTATGTAACATCAAGTAACCTTCCTTTTTGATGAAAATGTTTTGTGAAGTTCCTGATTGAATTTCAGTCACTACAAGAGGTAGTTAAAATGTTAATCACCTTATGCAATCGTTGCTCTTACAACATCAACTTACTCGAAAGGTGCCCACAGATTTTGGTACCCGAGTGCGCAACAAAGCGCCGTGCGAAGCACGGGTATCTTTGCTAGTATATATATATATATGCAATATTTTCGTTGACCATCTGATGTCGCTGTATGCTAAGAAAAGGCTTTGTTACTATATAGTTGCCTGTCCACGAAGGTAGTGCAAGACCCAAAGTCGGTTTTTAATGGATGGAAAATCCAGCTCCCCCAAAAAGGGGCTCTTTGGATAGGAAAAAAATTAAAATTATCTCCGTTATGAAGTATTTCGTCTCCACTTGCCGAGGACATAAAAAGGTGTGAAGTGTAGTATCAGCTGGCACAAAATGTTAACCAAAAAGTCAAGGGTTTTATGGCTAGGCGCATTTAAATGAATGAAATATATGTTATTACAGTTGTGAAAATTTTAAATGAATTAGGATTTTTTGTGTTATTTGGATTAATCGGACAATTGTTTTTATCACCATGGCGCTTAATACACCTGAAGAAGGTCGGAGGTTACATCAACCAAAACGTTCTTACAGATAACATCAACGATGTGAACAGTCACATCGTGGATGTTATCTGTAAGAACGTTTCGGTTGATGGAACCCCCGACCTTCTTCAGGTGTATTAAGCGCCATAGTGTTAAAAACAATTGTCCGATTAATCCAAATAATAGATAATTCTTAATAATAATATTTCTTTGCTCATATATTGTTAGATAATTCTAAATAAAAAAAATATTATTTAATCTATTATTTATTTGTCTGTTAATAATGTAGTATCAGTTCTTTTGATACAGGGCAATCCTATCAGTATTTTTCTTCCTACCTGTAACTTCATAACGATAGTCATATCTTAAAAAACGTTGTGCTCGGGGCGTTTTAAGTTTCGATCACTGGATTCAATGCAAAACCAAAAAAAAAAAAACCTTTCTTCAAAATATAGCAATGTGCGTTGTATTTTGATGTTTTCCCCCTCCCTCAAATTTTTACAGTTGCATTCTGTGCGGGCCACAAATAAGCGCGTAACTGGCTACATACGACTCATGAGCTGCATGTTTGACATGTCTGCCCTTGATGATCATATGCTTAAAAAATCCCAGAAAAATGTCATACGGAATATATAAGGAGTTTCTTTTTATGTTAATACTCAATACCTTGTGAGTAGGTGCATTAGGTAATAAAAATCTGTATACTCCTCATTCGCCCATGGTCCTGGATATGACCTTAAACTATATCCAGTGGTGAGACCCTAGCTTGCGGGCTTTGGGAAGTGTGGAGCCACTCTTTAATTGCCATTGCCCCCAGGTCCACTCTGACCCGGAGTGGTAATACCTGTTAGCGTCCCAACTATGGGTTAAATAGAAACCGACTTAAAAACAACAAATATATTCTATTAAAAAATTTTCTTCAAAATAACTGGATTCGGCATTAAATAACCTGAAAAGGGTTGGTATGCCGTAAAACAAAAACAACCAACCAACGATAGCCCACATAGCATACACCATACTCCGTCCTGTTACTTTTCGGGCACATTCGTGGATACATTTTTTTTAAATAACAATCTATCCTTTTATCTATAGGTATGTCTATCCTTCTATCTGTTTACCAATCTTTCTTTGCTTATATCTTATTGATCAGCCCCTACTTTTTTGTTTTCGCCTTACTTATCTCAAACGCGATCCACTATTCACTTTTGAGTTGACTTTTTACACGCCAGTGTTTCTGTCAGTTCAGATCCCAACATTAGCCCCTCCCATACATTTCTTACTTGTTTTTAATTGCCCCACCTGCAAACGTTTTGTCTTCCATTCTTAACGCGCCAAGCCGCCAACCCACATATTCTGATCCAGCAAATTGCGCTAATTTATCCTCGACCAAAGGGCGATAACTCGTGCTCAACATCGTCAAGATAGCTGTTGCAGGAGTCGCTTTCAAAAACTGACTAATTACTTTTTAAGGCGAAGACTGTTGATTTCTATCAAACCGCTGTTTAATTGAATTATAAACAATTATAAACAATTACAAGCAATTACGTCTTGGATCTCCGTTTGTACACTGTTATTCGATTTACAGGGGTGAGATATTGGTTTGATGAGTAAAAGACGATATTTTTGCTTTTTATTTATTGACGAGTGTACACCCTTAGTAAAAAAATGAAGGGGAAAAAATTGCGCTTCGCTAGTGTTCGCACTAAAATTCATATAAAAATAACGGCTCATTCGGTGAAGCTAACAATAAAATAAAAAAAGGAAGAAAAAAATAAAACGTTTCAAACTGGAAAGTATTAAAAAGAAAAAAAAAATGAAAATGTCGTATTTTCAGTAGCAAACATTAAGCAAACGTTGAACGAAAGGAAAAACATTTTGTTTTTTACACAAACGCGTACTCTCTGCACTTGTGGGGTTTTACCAGTGAGCAACCAAGAAAGATATCAATTAATAAAAAATCTTTTTACATACGTGCGCGGTCGCTACTGGTCTTCTGCTTTTCGTCACTTTTCCATATACAGTCAAATATCGCTATTATACGACCGAACAAAGTGGCATAGTAACGAGGATTTGTAAAAAGACGGCTTTATTTTCTGAAATAAAAACACCTGTGGAATAAATCTGAAAAATGAATAAATTAAATAATGAAAAAAAAAATGAATTCGAAAACACAACACACAATAATTATCTAGTAGCGATATTATAGGGTGATATAGTAAAGTTTTTATATTGAATTTTGTCAAGGCCAGCAAATGGTATAATATCGAGAGTGGCAATGTAGTGAGATTTTACTGTATGCGTTTCCTGTATTGATGCATCGTCTAGTGGTTGTTGCTTGCCTGTTTAACTTGAGTGAATAAAACATAGAACAATAGAGACTTGTTGCGGTTTCAAACGTTTTATTGGGGAGAGAAAGTTTGTTCACGAGCGAAGAGACAATTCTAAAAGATTGGTTAAAAATTCTCCTTACTCAGTTAATTTTCTTACTTAGCCTTGAAATGGTCGACGAATGGGCAGAGTCTCGAGACAATATTCACTTAGATTTTAACATTGTCCAGCACGTCTTGTCTGCTTACTTCCCGATACGAACTGCCTCGAAACTCTGCCCCCCTTTCTTCAAACATGTGGTCATTTCTTATGTAATATCATCGACACGTGCATTCTAATGTTTTCCGTCTAGAGAATTAACCGTTAACACCCTCCTTGTCTCACTTAAACTATGTGCACTGCGTGTGTTTCCGCTATTCAGGTTGTTCTGACAATGCAACCCTCGCCGAAATTCATACTGGTTAAC
The DNA here is from genome assembly GCF_053919585.1 of Euprymna scolopes. Classification (NCBI taxonomy): domain Eukaryota; kingdom Metazoa; phylum Mollusca; class Cephalopoda; order Sepiida; family Sepiolidae; genus Euprymna; species Euprymna scolopes. The sequence continues at coordinate 166,530,666 of NC_136483.1, forward strand.
ATAATCTCTACTTACTGACATACGGTCACAATTTCTAACAAAAAAGTCGGTATAGAAAGAAAAAAAGAGAGGCGTGTCGTTTATAGAATTAATGAAAAGGATTTATTTTCGAATTCATTTTAAACAGTGTGAGGTAGTCCACTAGCTATTTGATTGCTCCATTCTCGTAAGCACTTGAAATTGTTGCATTTGGTAGATTTTTTTTACTTAGTAAATTTTGTGTGACGATACGGATATATATTTATTTATTTCTAAGATGCGAGACTCCCTTAACCGGTCGTGGAGGGGCGCTGCATTATTTTATGCAGTGTTTCTTGGACAAAAATAGCCCAGCGGCTCCTAATGCTCCCCAGGCTTCAGACAGACAATTCTAGGAAAGAAACTCTGTTCATGGAATTCTCGTTTAGTTTTAGGCACAGATAGAGAGTGAAGGAAATTGTCTCTTTCATAACTTCTGTCAGTTTTTCAGCCATAGTTTTAAATCTATCTGATATAAAAAGAGATTTTGTACGTCTGTGTGTTTGTCAGTCACTATGGATGTTTTTAATGTAATAAATACAATGCGAAATTGCCGAAATAAACGTTATCAGAATTACTTTTATAAACTGAGGATTATTGCATTTATAAATTCCCCCAAAATAAAGCGGATATCATGACCGGTAATTGAAACTTGAAATTGTAGTCTTAAGATTCACCAACTGACCTATTTGAACTTTCTTATACATAGAGCTTAAACAATTACCTTAACAATAATAAATATGACGTCATATATTCATGATTCATATCCTGTTTAAAAACATGAATTTAAACATAAGCGAAAAATGACAAAACCAGTTATTTTGTCTCTCAAATTCTTTTAGATAATGATTGATGGTTTGTATTATTTCGACGAATATTGGCTGAAGAGAGCTCGATAAGGATACCTTAAACGGGCCTTATTATCGGGCTTGAAACCGACGGTACCAATGACCTGTCTCAACTAACAACTTTCTGTACACAAAATATATATATATATATATATATATATATAACTACTTACTTTACTCACATAAAATTAATATACGAAAGTATAGATTTATGCGTAAACTTTAAATATTTACTTCAAAAGTGCTCAATACGTAGGTAGAGCTAGTTAGTAATTTATAAAATATATATGGCGATTAAGCTACACTGAATATTCCTCGTTTCATCCACTCTAGGACTCTTCAGCTCTACCTACGTATTGAGCACTTTTGAAGTAAATACTTAAAGTTTACGCATAAATCTATACTTTCGTATATTAATTTTATGTGAGAAAATTAAGTAGTTATATACACACACATATATATATATATGTATATGTATATATATATATATATATATATATATATATATATATATATATATATATATATATGCATATATGCACGTTTTATTGAAGAGCAGAGACAACTCTTGATGGTTTCTCTTACAATCCATTTTTTTTTTTTCTCCAATGAAACGCCCATAAAAGAGAAATGCTGCCAATATATATATATATATATATATATATATATATATATATATATATGTGTGTGTGTGTGTGTGTGTGTGTGTGTATATATATATATATATATACATATGTGTGTGTATAATATAAAGCTGAATGCGTGTGTGTGTGTGTGTGTGTGGTCACGAATAGGCTCCTATTTTAAAAAACTGATTACATATAATGATAGAAGACGTATCCAGACACAGGAATGAGTATGTTTGATCTGGCAGAACTGTCGTTCATTAAAATTGTGGGGTCTGCGTTCGCGCCTGGTCCACAAAGTATAGAAATAAAAAAATTTAAAATTAAAAAAAAAAACTTTTACAAGTGTTTTTGATATAGATGTACATAAGAATACTTTGATAAGTATGTTTCAACTTAAATAGGGATGGTATAATAAAATTGTGGGGTCTGTGTTCGTGCCTGGCCTCCATAGAATGGAAATAGGCACAAACTTTAATAAAGACTTTTCATATCTATCTGCGTAAGTATACTTTGATAATTATGTTTCAGCTTGAAGAAATATGGTATAATAAAATTATGGGGTGTTCGTTCGCACCTGACCCCAATAGAATGGAAATATGTCACAAAGTTTAACAAGGCTTTTTAATATAGATCCACAAAATATTGTAATAAGTGTTTCAGTGTAAACAGGTATGGTATAATAAATTATGGGATTTATCTATTTTATTTTACTTTCATCATATTTTTCTTTGGTTTTGATACCTCCAAATTCGAACTTATCTCTTTACAACCCTTCCTTTTCATAACCTATCATATTTCATAAATCAGAGTCCATTTTCTGTAGGCTGTTTTTGAACTCAGTCAACCACGTACTTTTGCTAGTATATATATATATATATATATGTATATATATATATATATATATATATATGTGTGTGTGTGTGTGTGTGTGTGTATTTATATATATGTATATATGTGTGTGTCTGTATATGTACATATATATATATATATATATATATATATATATATATATATATTAAGGGGATTAGAACAGCAGTATTAAGAGCAGAGTGTATTTTAATGCAATTCAAATACAAGAAAAAACAGTGCTCATTGTAATGTAGATATATAATAAGCTCAATAGGTATATATATTCTAGAGCTATTTTTATATTAAGTAAGATGATTGAAAATTTATAATTAAAATTAATAATTAAAAATCGGTTTCATAAGGAGGAACAAAACAAAATAATAAATTGTAAAACCCACTCAATATTTTTGCTGATGAGAAGACTTTGTTTCAAAAAAATATATCTTAAAATTATTGTCCATGACTTAGTCTCTATCTCAATAAAAACATCGTTTCCGAAACGATCGTACAATTTGTTGATTTTGTTTTGTTCCTCCTTATGAAACCGATTTTTAATTTTTAATTTTAATTATAAATTATCGATCATCTTACTCAATATATATATATATATATATATATATAATATATATTGATATATATATATATATATATATACATAAATATATTACTAGTATATTAGTATAGGTCAATGCATACAGATAACGATGACGTAATTATTGTAATCGCTTGTACAATTAGGCAGGGCTTTACAATTTGCGTCATGACTGAGGTTTGTTTTCCGTCTCACTGCAATCTGATCGTTAAAACCGAGATATCACAGACCTTTCAGGAATGAAATTGTATCTTATTAGCCTCTTGAGAAGCCAGGTACGTTATTCCTGGGGCTCTCTAGGACGCATGCTTTGGCTAGAATTACGGCGATCCAATGTTTACAAATCATCATTAAGCCTTCTCTCGGCCTCTGATAATAAGACTTATAGGAATTTTGAAAATCTCATCTCATCTATTTCTTAGAGTATGGCACAATCTCTTCAATTCATATACCACGTTAGCTGATATAATTATAATTTCCTGATTATATTATATATGAAATCTAATTTAGAGAAAACGAGGTAGATGTCATTCTATGTTATCGCGGCAAACCTATAAAAAACATTTTTTACTCATAAAGCCGTTTTTACAATAAAATAAACATATTTTATAAGGAAATTTTTTTTCACATTAATCGACAAATCCTATATTCAAAATTTGGTATCGAAACCGGGTCTAAATTATCCAGCTCCAATGCCAACCCTCCTTTTGATACGTTGAAAAATTCCTAGAATTCCGACTAATCTTCCCATCCCTAATATTAACCATGAAAAAGTCTTACCAATTAGTATGCATGAAACGTTTAAATTTTAGAAATTCGGTGATTTTAGAATGAGCAATGTCATCAAGATTGCCAGAGCGAGAAAAAATTCAACTATATATATATATATATATATATATATATATATATATATATATATATATATATATATATGTATATATATATATATATATATAATACATATATATATATATACATGTATATATATATATATATATATATATATTGTTTTAAAAAGTATGAATGGAGTCATTATGGGTGAAAAAAAAAAGAAGAAACGGGAAATTGTATAGAGACAAATCGACTAAAAAGAATTATAGGTAAAAAAAAAAACATCGAATAAAAAAGGGATCCATACGAAATTACGTGTAAAAAAAATTAATGGATCTAGAGGTTAATCTTTCGACCGACCCTTTTCAATAGATCTCGTCGGTAAGTTGCATTAAATTAACGAATGAGAATGGAAAAAAGGGGGGGGATGAAGTCAGGAAAAGAAAAAAAAATTATATATAATTAAGAAAATCCGTTGTCTACAAATAAGTAGAGACAAAACAAAAAAAACCAACGTACATGTAGACTTTATATATATATATATATATATATATATATATATATATATATATATATATATATATATATATATGAATGGAAATGTGTAAAAAAGAATACGAAAAGTATAAAAACTTATAACTTTTGTTTATTCGTTTTCAATTGGTGACGTGCAGGAATACAAAATAATATTATGAAAAAAAATTAAAAAACATTTTTTACAGGTACATAATTTTTCGACCGATCTTTCAGTCTTCATCGGTGTAGTGAAAGTCTATATATATATATATATATATATATATATATATATATGAGTGTGTGTGTGTGTGTGTGTGTGTGTGTGTGTGTGTGTGTGTGTGTGTGTGTAATGTAGTCTGATGTGTCCTTCAGTCTGCATAGGGCGTTCATATTATTGACGGAATCCGATGATCGTATTTCTGTAGTCTCAGTGATGATGCGGCAGCCGAAATTTCTTGTTTTTCTTCTTTTTTTTCATTGTATACGTTTTCTCTTCCTCTTTCCATCCTTTCCCTATTCCCCGATGCAATAGAACCCCGGGATACAGTGGGATTTTTTTTTCAGGTTTAATTTCACACACCTGGGCCTCACCATCGGATATAGCTTAAGGTCATATCCAGAACCAGAAAAGTTAAGACAGTGTCAGGTTGAAGAAAGAAATTAAATAAGAAAGTAAGAAAGGTCCTTAACTGCTAAAAGTCTACGAAGAGCTTATCTTGGGTGTCCAATAGATAAAAGCAGGAGAGAGGAAAAGGGCGGCGGCTTTTTTCATTGCTTCCAGGAAACTGTCTGAGCCTGTTCACGTCCCACATAGTCTCGGAGCTATCATTCAAGGGTTAGTTTAAATTAGTATGCTTTGAGAGCTGATTGGTCTTCGTTGGGCCCAATCACCTTATAGGGTTTGCTCACCAAGAGAAAAAATATGTGCCAGTATTTATAATTGCTACAGGAGATCAAGGAGTAGACATAGCAGGCTGCTATATGCTTCTTCGTGAATCACATTGATGTCATGTTCTTTCATATGGCTTCTGTTACGTTTTCCTTGCGCGGATTCATGGTACATTGGACATACCACGCCAAGGAGGATTTAATTTCACGATGTGTTACTCGTTATAAAAGCTACTGCTTATTCTTCACCCCCACCCATCCCTCCAATAAAAATCATCCAGCATTCGAATCAACCTTTTCTTGCGCATGGTCATTCAGCATTTAAAGATTTAAAGTTATTTTGTCACTGCTCTTAAGCTCATCATGATCACATCGTACAAATTCCAAGATACTACTCTTAGCATTGGTTTCCTTGATATTTTTCTAATCGAATCTCTTTCTAGAAATGCATTTGGTACTTACGGAGGGATCGTAAGAAGGTTGCCAACATCCTAAGTGAAAGTGATTTTTCGGGAACGAACTGGATTCGAACTTGGAACCCTCAGATCGTCAGTAGATGATGTTAACCACCAAGCTACCGTCATCTCCCTGCTCCTTAAATAAAACACTGCAACAAGCTAAGGAGATGAAGGCGATATTATTTTGATTATTCGGACTACTGTTCTCTAGTGTTATTCTCACAACGTTTCAGCCGATGTAACCTCCGACTTTCTTTCAGGTGTATCTTGTCGAACTCTGAAGGTTTTTTTTATCAAACTCGGGAATCTGCACAGAATTGCGAATAGAGCCATCTATTTAATCCGCTGTTTCGTCAGTCATGACCGGGTAGAATCATTTAATTCGCAATTGTATTCCTAAGATCGCCCGCACTGAGGATTGAACCATAACGTCCAGAAGAGTGTCATTGGAGCTGAATTTTACTTAGTACTTTTCATGGGGCTTTCCAGAAGTTGTTGGAACGGTACAACAAGTGCATTGCAGCCGGAGGAGATTAACGCGAATACATTTGCACATCACATACACGTTGCTTATTTTATTAACTCACGTACATTATTCGAGAAGAGAGAGAGAGAGAGAGAGAGAGAGAGAAAGTTTACTATCGACTATTTTTAAACGTTACATTTTTAAACGTTAAATTTTAAAACGTGCGTCTAAAAGAATTCTATTTATATTCCAACATATTAATTGATACTTTGTTTCTTTTATTGTCAGTATTATTTGTTTGCTTTCTTTATACAAGAGCAGAATTAGACAGGATCGGTTTTAATGTAGTAAAAATCAATTTCTCCAAAAAGGGGATTTGCCAGGTTGGGAAAATGAAAAAAAAAATGCGTCAGAGTAGAAGGATACTTTCTTTTACAGAACAGATAAAGTGTAGTATCAGAAGAAATACTACACTTTGATCTCAGCCAGAATTCTTTTGAACTCTTGAAACATACTTCATATTTCTGCCTCCATTTAAGGCCACTTTAATATACAACAATAGTACAACTAGCTAGTAGAGCTTAGTCTTCGACGTCTAAAATGAAAACGCTTAAAACGATTTCTGCGCATGTCTTTCTGCGCATATACTCGCTTAAATTAATTTTAAAAGATCTAATTTAACCAATCGGATGCATTTCTCTTGATTTATTCAAAAATTGCCGTTTTCATCCAGCCATGTATGCATAAATAACGAAAAATTACGACAATAAACAATTGAGCAAAAATCCACTACAAACCTATTGTCTATGTAAGCTCAGAACCCCCCCCCCTGTTATGCGCAGGGTTACTATACCAACTCACGCATACATAGAGTCATAGGCATGCGCAAGAAAGCGCTAACATTTTGATCAACTCCGAATGCATAAATAACTATTAACACCATAAAAGCAAACGTTCTTGGCCTTCTGGCCAAACGATTGGTTTCTAAGTAGGACATCCCCCAGTACGAAAGGGTGAATGCGGTATTATGGTAAACGAGTATACTAGCTAAAGAGAATTTCTTGTTTATTTCTAGAGTGACAAGGATGACAACGACCCTCCCATTTTTGAGCTAGCCTTGTGCCTATTTTTGGCCCGAATAAAAGATTTAATGCTTCAAGTTTAGTATCTGTTCTTCAGATGCGGCACTTCAATTTTTTGTTCTTTGTCAGTGGAGGGGACAATTTTTAATTTTTGTCTCTTTTCTCCACGTAAAAAAAACAACCATGCTGTCTAACTCCGTCCCGTGGGGAGGCATTGTAAATAGGAACTCTGAATGCATGAATAGACAGTAAACAGTTGAACCAAAATCCATGACAGAGATTGGATCTACTTTGCCTCATTCCTCCTTGCTCCTCTCTCGAGTTTGGGGGTTGCTATTTCAACTCACGCACACAGTCATAAGCATACGCACACATATATACACAACTAATTAACTTTTCTAAATATCGTTTGCTCATTAAAAACAAATGTATAAACTTATTTCAAATACTCTTTACTTTTCTCACCGAACTTTCTTTCTACAATGAAAACAAACAATAACTCATTAATAACTTATAATCAAGCATAATTTGTCAAATTGAGTAGAGAAGTTTAATTACGCTTTTCAGAGACCGTTAAACTATCGATTTAAACTTCTTCGATGTGTCAGCTAATGAAATAGTTCTACAAGGAACCCGAAACATAAACAAAAGTTCTGTGTTTTACTATTAATGTAAACGCCCATTTTAAATATATATAAAACATCTCTTTTGTAAATTCATGTTTTTCGATTTATTATTTTTACTTTACTCTTTTCTCTCACTCTCTTACATTTGAGTATAGACCTTAAAAACAGTTTCTCACTAAATACGTCTCCTTAAAAGCAGCTCTCCCTAAATTGGAATGTTAAAAAAAAAAAAAAATTAGATAATTAGCTCGTACTTACCAATGACACTTTTTCGTCCTGTCGCCAATCAATGTTTCGGTATTTCAATAATAAGGCATATTTTTCTTACAAAAAATATTGAAATCCCCAGAGCTAAGACCAATTACCTAAAATGATCCAAGTAAACTCCCTGGAGCTGTTGTCCAAGTCCCTACGGAGTCTCGAAGTAGTCATTCAAGCGTCGATTTAAATTAGTGCTATATATCATTAGCGCAAAGAGATTACACACACACACACACACACACACACACAGAGTCTACTACCGACTATTTTTAAACGTTATATTTTAACACGTCATTTCTGTCTTGCCTCCAAACAAATACTATCTATTAGATTGGTGCAAAAATAATGTCGTTTTTGACGTCCAACTTCATGTCAAAAAGCGACATTATTTTTGCACTAACCTAATATCTTCCAGCATGCTTCTTTGCGTGTCCATAAAGTCACTGAAGGGTTTTGAACTTAAATAGATTCGTAAATTTTGATTATATCTTCCGTAATTTTCACATAATCTAACTGGGAATTGGGAATTTAAAAGGAAAACGCAAAATTCAACATTTTTTATTTATGAAAAATAATGTCTTTTAAATGTTGCTTATTTTCAGCTTCGCATATTTTTGCTCTTTTCAAAACATTATTCATGACAGATTGCAGAATCTCTGGGTTGAGATTTAACTCCCTTATTTCGTTCTTGGTGTTTATCTTCAATTCTTACAGGGTCCGGGGTTTGTTTACATAGACTTTTTCTTTAAAACAAGAATAAGTCGGGGCTAGCAAAGTCTGGGGAACGTGATGGCCATTTGACTTTGCCATAGTGAGAGATAATGTTGTCGCCAAAGCATTGTCTGAAAAACTCCATGGTGTGTTTTGTCGTTGTCGTGTGTTTCGTCGTATTTGAGACCATAATCCGGGTCTATTTTGAATTTGTGGACGCAGGAAGTCTGTAATCATAGTCCGGTATTTTGTTCCAGTAACAGTGACAACATTTTCGTCTTCAAACAAAATAAAGTCAAATAATCTTCTCCTCCCTTACTACACTTAATAGTATGTAACTTCTGATGAATTGCCCTTGGATTTTCATTGCCCCAGAATCTGTAAGTTGGTTTTTTAACGAATCCATTTAAATGAAAATAGGCTTCATCTGACATAATAAACTTTTGCAGAAAATTGGTATCATTTCGCACAAGTTCTTGCATTTGAACTGCGTATTGAACCCATGTTTAAAAATCTTGCTGTTTTAAAACCATGCTGAATATTGTGTACTGAGCTTCAACATATCCCAAGTTTTTGTACGTCGTCGAATCGATGTTTCAGGATGCTGTTCCACGCTCTCTTGCACTCTCCCTATTTTCATTTGTGATGGCGTTTCAAGGTCTGTCAGCTCGCGGAAGATCAAGTACAGCTCCTTAATCTTCAAATCGGCGCACAATGTTCTAATTGTGTTGTGACTTGGGCTATTTCTTGAATAAAAATGCCGTCGATAAGCTCTTTGAGTAAAAAAATTGACCCCTGATTTTGATAAAAACAATTTCATAACTTGCGTGCGTTGTTCAAAGCTATACTTATTCATAATTAATTTCCGAAATATTATCTGTAAAATATCTGAAATAGAAAAAAACTAATCATTAATTGTAAAATGACCAAGATTTTCAACCTTTTAGTGACTTTTTTAACAACCTGTATATGTTGGTTTTTTGTCTTTTGTGAAAATCAAGATCCTCTAAAAAGGCCAGTCTGAGTTCTCTTTTACTGACAGAAAGCAGATTAGATGATACACTTTTACAAATGGATTTATTTACGAAATTTACAATGATCGATATATAAATTAGGCACAAGGCCATTTAAAAGTGTTGGGGAGGGGTGTGTCTATGATTATCCTGGTCACGTTACCTTAGATTTATCTATCCTTTTCTTGGATAGAGTCCTCAATCACTACAATACCACGTTTACACCAAGGGCCGTCCTACTTAAAATTATCTAATCGATTTATAAATATATGCATAAATAAATTGTTTTTTATTAACAACTAGCATGGATTCCCGGCGTTGCCCGGGTGTTTGGAGGTGTATGCTGAGCAAAATAAAAAAAAAACGTCAATTTTTTTTTAACTTTGACCCCAATTATGACCCCTTAAAATTTATTGTTTAGGGCTTAAATGAAGTTATTAAGTTAGATCCATGTCCAAGTGAGCTATATCTAAAATTTCACGTGTTTAGACAAAAAATTGTAGGAGGAGTTTGGTAGAGTTCTCAAAGGTCAAATCGTTGAACTTTGACCCCTTAATTGCCAAATTTCTGTCCGAAAAGTGGTGAAAGCCTGCTCTCTAGGAAAATCTCCTTTCAAGTTAAAAACTGACCGACGCTTCGACTTCTGTATTTTACCTTCGTCCAATTCTTTTCTAGCTGAGGGCCTGTCCCGAACCACACGCCAAGGATTCGTCCAACTGAAAGGCCCAGACAGTGTCGTTATATCGCTGTAGGCACCTAACTGCATATCGACCGACCGACTTGGTGCGGTTGATTTTGGTTCTTGTGATCGTTTCATAACGAGTACTTCTATCACTATCTCGATGTATCGGAAGCACGGCAGAAAAAAGGTGATGTCATCGGCGAACGAGGAAACTCTAGTCTGCATTCCACCGGGAAAAGCGGTCCCGCAAAGGATCGAACTTGTTTTCCCTGCGCCTTAGCTTCGAAGTAGAGGCTCCAACGCAAGGGAATAAATCAAGGGTGACAGCGGACAGCCCTGACACATCGTCCGGGAGATAGCGAAAGATTTCGAGCGTTTTCCGTCAACTTGTATCACTGTGGTCGGCGCGCGATAAAGCACGGCGATCCATTTGCAGAAGTCCGGTTTAAAACGGGCGGTTACTAAAACCGATGCCAGGAAGCGCAGGATTGCTTTAACATGCAATAATAGTACGACTTTTACCAGTGTCACCGTTTTGTTCTGACGCCAATCCGTATTTAAATTACGAGACTTATTTTTATTTTTTTGCCGAAAATTCTGAAATCCACAAGGACAACGCTCAATTATTTCAATTCACTCATCAATCAAATTTTTACTAATACAAACGAAAGCCACCCATTTTCATTGTTTTGATCAAAGTGAAAATTAATTATCAGAAATCATTAATCATTATCAGATAGGTGTTCGCCGTCGGACGGCAGACATCTGTTTAATAAACAAGTAATCTCCCTCCAATCAGACAAAACATTTCGAAAAGCACCAGTAAATCTCAGACGGACTGTTAAATGTAACACATGGCCTGCCAAGTTGGTAAACAGAAATAAGATATTACTAACGGGATCTTTGGAAATTTCACGATGATTTATGAATCTTTTATATATATATATATATATATATATATATATATATATATATGTGTGTGTGTGTGTGTGTGTGTGTGTGTGTGTGTGTGTGTGTGTGTGTGTGTGTGTGTGTAATAATGTAGGTTTTAAAACAGATTGTAAAAAATTAATAACTAAAACTTAATGATCAAAAATAATTTGTCTTTACAAAAATGTGTAAATCATTTAGATCCAAAATTTAATTTAGATCCACAGAAGGTTGTACACATGCGTAGATATCATGGGACTAAATATGTATGAAATTCTTTTATCAATATCTTTGCATTATTAAAATGTGTTTAATAAGAAAAAATGCCACAAAACACACATGTAATACACTTAGATTAATGTTTGGTGCAATACTGTTAAAAAATCTAGCTAATCATAGCATATGTTTAAAGATAATTGTACAAATCCAATCACCGTTACGACGGTATTGGGGGTGGGATATGAAATATTTAAAAGAATTGCATATATATATATATATATATATATATATATATATATATATATATATATATATATACTAGCAGAACTCAGTATTCGGCGTTGCCGAGTGGAAGCATGCCCCCCTCGTAAAAGCTTGCCCCCCAACGTTCAATATTAAGAACGGCCTTCGGAATAGACACCCCCAACCTCCTCGTGTTAAGAACGGTTTATAGAATAGACGCCATGGTAAGAACGGCCTTCGGAATAGACACCTCATTTTATAAGAAGGTGACAACTTATTTGCTCCAAATTTAACCTTGATATTCGTTATTAGCATACCAACCCATAAAGACCATAAACAAAAAAAATGGGGGTTGTATTGTCTAGCGGGGAGAAATAGATTTGTTTATCGTGCGTAGCACTTAATTACAGTGAAAAATGCGTGTCTTTATATCTCTAAAACTACTTGTTACCGCCAAAGTTAAAAGAGATTATCTTATTCAGCATATTCGAAAACATCAGTCGGCATTTGAAAGGAAATTGTGTAGGTGGCGGTAAGGTAAAAATTTATCTTAAAAAAAAGTTAATGTCTGAGCAGTGCTGGTAATGAGTCCGAAAAGAGAAGTAAACGAAAAACAAATATATAACAAATAAGTATTTCCGTAGGCAATGTAATTTAGGGTAGATTTGTAGTTTAGCGGCGTAAATTATTTGACAAACACAAAAGTTATAAAAACTATTTATTGTTATACAAAACACATTATAAGACCTAAAGGCTGAAATAAAACCAGAAAATTTTCATTGTTATTATGTTTCATCATTTTTATAAGACTAAATATACGTCATTGAATGCCGCCCTAGTGCTTTAGAAATTTGGCTTTTTCTTTCTGACAGATTGGATCTTTAAAGATCAAATTTAACCTTTTTACGTTCTTTCATGGAACCATGTTTTAATTAAGAGTGTAAAAAGGACAAATATGGCCATAAAAAGCCAATCTCACAAACTTTAGAAAGGCCAAATTATAAAAGCAATATGGCGGTCTCGAATTGTATAAATTTAGTCAAATAAAAAACGATGAGAAAAAAAATATACATGAATTTTTTTCTGGTTTTATAAAAGTAAATAGTTTTTATAACGTTTGTGTTTGTCAAATATTTTACGCCGCTAAACTAAGTAATGTATTTTCAATAAAAATGAAAATTTTTTATAATTTGTTTGTCCGTCAAACGAAACAAAAAAACAGCATCGTGTTCGGGTTGTAAGTGGTTGACACGATCAGTAATATATAATTTTATTGTTTTCCCTTTTCTTATCGTTCAAAATATAAGTTAGACTTTACTTTAAAAAACACTAAACGTTTCAGTAGTCATTATTATTATTATTGACAAATGATTTAAAAGGAAATACCGTTCAGAAATTATTTATAAATAATTTTGGGTACCATATTCAACTTTTTTCTTTCCTATTGGTGACCTACTTGTGTCCAAAAACTGTTTTATATCTTATATTTAAAAAGAAGTTATAAGCATTGAATATAAACTTTTATTTCTATAAAACATCCATCAAAAAAAAACGTCTGAACAAGCTTGCAACAAATTCAAGCAAAAAGTTGAATACAAACATTAATTTCTAAAAACATCAACAACAAAAATGAATAATAATAAACATCCATGTCATTTTTGAATAGTGAATAATTAAAAGATATTTAGAAATAAAACTTTAATAATTTTTTCTACAATGAAACCGGAACCTAATCGCACTTTGCTGTTAAAAATCGTAGCGTTACTTGTTTCCTGTGTGAAAACAAAAATATAATTTCTGAGTCAAGTAACAGAAACACAGTTGAGTTCTGAGTTAAGAAAAAAGAGTTCATAAAGAATATGGTGTATTTCTGATAACATAAAAAAAACAAGAAAACGCATTGATATTGCCATAAATGTGGATGATAGTGTCAGCTTCTGCAGATGAAATCATTCTATACTCTATTACCTTGTAATCGGTTGACACGATTGAAGCCTAGTAAAGGGTTGGAAAATATCTAAGTAAAATCGTCCACGGCAACAGTAAATGTTTAAAAACGCTCCCCCAAACAAACGAAAACAAAACAAAAAATAAGAAAATAGGATCGTGTAAGGGTTGAAAAGACGCTTAAAAACCGAAAAATAAATAATGGTACCCGTGCATTCGTTTATGTATGAAGAAGTGGATTCTGTAATAATAGAATTGTCCGGTTTCAGCCAATCAGATGGGGCGGATTTTGAGAAGGGAGAATTTATTATTTTTTAATCAGGTAATGGAAAGATTATGTTATGTGTGTGTAGCTAATAATTAGTTACGATGTGTGCAATATCGTATCATAGGGAAATGTAGAATAGGTCCTGTTGTCAACTGGTAGCAGTGAGAGGACTAAATATTTATAAAGAAAAATAGGAGCACCTTCTTCTATAGATGTCGCGATTGTGATGGTGTTGCTCCTAAGATACTTACAGAAGGAGCCATATAAAGATATGATTCGAAATTGATACCTAGATCGTCAGTCCATGTATGTATCTATTTCATTGTTGCCAACGAAAGTTTTATTATACACTTTGACATGCTTGAACCTTTAGATGAAGGACCACCATAAAGAAAGCAAATTTGTATGAATTAGCATGGTATTACATTTGAACGGCTTGATTTTTTTTATTGGCATTGGTTTCTCGACTTTTTCTAGAATTAAGTACTTAAAAGTGAGGCCACGTAAAGTTGCCACCGTCCATAATGAAATTGATGATATGAAAAAGACAGGAATCGAACTTGGGCCACCCACTCCATGTTATTATCCATTTCAACACGGTCATTTCTCGCGCATAGACTGAGAGGCATAAATAAACACCGGTTCACATCTTGAACCGTTTTCACCCAAGGAAACAAAAACACCAGATAAGTTTTGGACGACTTCCTAATTGCGAACGAGATAACTACTTACTTTATATCTACATTTTGATATCTTATATTCGCATCTGTTTTCGTTAATTCAACAGATAATTGCGTTGATTCATTTTCTCAAATTGTATATTGATATCTATTGTCTGTTATATATTCACCGCCCACCGCGACCATGTATTCTCCATTGAACTAATATCTTCAGGATATCGATTTCGTATGAAAGTTATCATTCAGCCATAAATTCATATAAGAAACTGATTGGCTACTCCGAAGTCTAATTTATGTCACTTTATTTTGTTATTGTGAGACTTGACGAACAAACAGTACGAATGAAGAAAGACAATGTGTTTTGATAAAATATATGACTTGTACTCACGCGATGATTTCGAATGCACGCACGAATTGCCGCAGCGTAGAAAGAGTTATATTAAAATAACCGATGTGCGTTAAATGATTAACCATTTCATCTGAATAAATTAAAAGTTAAACGTTGATTATGCTTACTTTAAATTTAAAACATAAAAAACATACAGAATAAAATGTAAATAAAAGCGAAAACAGTTATTCGTTGAGGATTGAAGTGGACACACTGGCTATTGTTAGATCACCGAAGTTAAGCAACGTTGAGTCTGGTCAGTAACACATGGGTGACCATTTGGAAATGCTAGGTTTTGTATGTAGGAGGGCGTCGACACCTCACTGTTAGGCCTGCAAAAAGTCGTCACCTCTCCTGACCGGGATATAAATGGGACTGAGAATAGTTTATGAATTGGTGGATATTCCCATAACACCTCTTCCTTTCGAACAAACTCGTTCAACTCGCCTAGGATAAATGTCGCCTCGAGGAGCGGGAGGTCGAGACGAACGTGTTATGTTTATTAATAAATACATAGGAAATTATAAATGCAATAATATTTTAGTACATTATGTATAAATTTTAGAAAGCTAAATGGTTCTCTATAAGTTGGAAGGAGTTAAATTAATATGAACATGCTGTTTAATGCAAGAAATGTATATATCCTAATACTGTTGTGAAAGCTAATGAATTCTAAAGAATATAGTATTTACGTTTTTAGCGAATCTGAACATCCGTACGTCTGAAATAAAATAGTGTTGTAAGAATAATGATACCTGTTAAATGTCTATGGTGGTGAGATGCGGCGAGTGATAGCGCTTAATGAATAGAGGGTTAAAGCGTTTGCTAAAACTTTAGTTGGAATACGTATTCGAAAGAGACATTTTGTTAGGAATAAATGTAATAATTTTGACACGGGGATGAAATATCAGCATAGTTACTTTGAAATAGATTTTAGGAAGTGATGGAAGCAGTCAGAGTGAAAGGCTTATTGCGGAACTCTAAAGAAAGTATATGTATATATATATATATAAACTAATTTCGATTATATATATATATATGAATATATATATAAATATATATATATATGAATATATATATAAATATATATATATAAATATATATATATAAATATATATATATATAAATATATATATAAATATATATAAATACATAAATATATATATATAAATATATATAAATATATGTATAAATATATATATATATTAATATAGATATATAAATAATATATATAACTATATATAAAAATATATATATATAATATATATAAATATATATATAAATATATATATATTTATATATATATTTATATATATATACATTTATATATATATATATCTATATATATTTTATATATATATATTTATATATATACATATATTTTTATATATATATATATATTTATATATTTTTATATATATATATATATATATTTATATATACGTACATATATATTGATATATATATGTATATATATATATTAATATACATATTTCTATATATATTTATACATATATATATATTTATATATATATATTATATATATGTATTTATATATATATTTATATATATTTATATATATGTGTGTGTGCGCACGCGCGCGTGTGTGTGTGTGGTAAAAATAAAAATCTATATTCAATTATTGTTATTATTAAACTGAATGTGGGATAACCAACGTTTGCTTCCGTAATGATTTCTCCAATATTCTTTAATAACTTAAAATTCATTCTAAAATATACCGTATTCCTGATTTTTTTTTTTTTTTTACAAGGAAGTCTGCGCTTATTAAGTTTCGAAAATCACTCAAGGATAAGGACTAATGGATGCAAGATAGTCACTGAAACAACAGCTTAATTATCGATGTAAGTTTGGTAGAATGTGATTATTTAAAGGAACGAGACATCAGAAACTTGTTTACATTGGACCATGTTGTATTCAGCTGGAATCAGTTCTACGGGCGGGCAGTTGTAACGTAGTACACATTTACACGCACATTAACATGTAGACAACTGGGACCCAACATGTTTTAGACTCTGTCGCAAAGGAGACAAAGAATAGAAAATAATTACAACTTCTGTTTCAGGTTTTAATAAAAAACCTTTATTCCTCATTCTCTAACCATTCTTGACCTCTTGTTACGGCTGTGACGTTACCCATATCTCTGATGGGATCGTCTTCTCTAATGTGCTCTTTAGTCTGCGCGCACGTTCTTTTTATTTTCTTTTTTCTTCTTTTTCCTTGCCATGACGTAACTTTGCACACGGCTCGGCATTTGCATAAGCCGCCATACGCGCGTCTGCGCTCTGTTACAAAGTTCTAGGAAATTATTCTAATTAGCCATAACTACTAATTAATTGAACCAATCACTCATTTCTCCTTAAGGTATGCATTTCTCTCACAAACTTTTGTTTCATGCCGATTCAAACAATCCCCCACATTTGTAATATCTGTGAGCATTTAGAGTAATAGCGATTCTCATTTTTTTAGCATACAGGTGTCTGTATACACCACAGATACGCATTTAAATTTGATGGTGAAATAATAAGTCTCTTTACTTCCATAATAAGAAAACAACAATAATAAAGGACAATCCTCGAGTGCGGAAACCAACCCACATAAACTACGCACACTAACAAGTTACACAGAATGAGCAAGACAAGTAAAATAAAACAAATACATAGAAACAACGTATCACCACTGAAACCCAAGGGAACTGAAACTTCAATAAATTTTATAAATTATTTCCAACAGAAAAAAATTAATAACACTAACATCGGCTCACATCATAAAAAAGTGCATGCTAAATGACGTACCATAAGGATATAGTAAAAAAAAAAAACTATAAAAAGAACATGTGCAACAGACGGAAGGACACGTTCGGGAGCCCGTTCAAAATCACGTTAAGTACGTTTGAAAGCACGTTAGAGACGTGGGTGACGTCACAGCTGTAACGAGAGGTCATGCGTGGTAGGAGAATGAGGAAATAGCTGCATGCAACCGTCCTGAAATTTCTACATGTTAACGCGTATGTAAACGTGGTGTGTAATATTACACGTGAAATTAGCCAGAAGGATAGAAATACCTCGACTAGAAAAATTGCACAGAGTATTGGGACCTTGTGAAGGTTTATTTTCACTCAAGTCTTGGAAAAGATCAATGATTATTGCCAGCGAGAAATTGATAACGCAAAAATTATTTGCAATCGTTATCAAAAGAGGTGGAGACTGCTGAAAATCAAGGAAGACTTGTTGTCACTCAGAGTCCAGAGAACGCCACCGATTATTATCAATAAGCAAACACTGATGATGACCTGCGTGAAAACTCCTAGTGACTTGTTTATAATAATGAGAATATAGGAATAAAGCACTATTACAGTTAGTTATGTAAGAAAAACATATTAAAAATATGTGACCGTTTCTATTTACTCGCCTCCCCCCCCCCAGGACAAAGTTAGACACAAGGTCGGTTTTGAATGTTGTGAAAATCCAGGCTCTCCAAAAAGAACCACATTAGATTGGAACACAATTAAATGTCTCAATCTTAAAGAACCTCTACGTCATTGACAAAAGACAGACTAGACCAAGTGTAGCATTGGAACAGATACTACACTTTGTTCTTAGCCAAACATGTCACAGAAAATGATTTAAAACAGTTTATTTAATCGCAAGTCATTAAATAAACAGAGAAAGGTTGATTTGCTGCAAAACAACCAAGTAAAACTACACAATTTTAGTACTTTTTTGTATTTTTATTTTGCTTTGCTCTTTTCTTTTTTTTTTTTTCACTTTCCTTTGTACTCTCTAACTTTAATTCGGTCAGGCAAGTTAACCCCAAGAGGGAGCCACTTGTCTATTCTTAAATTGTACTTAGCGTAGGATCATCCTTGAAAAACCCCTTAAGCCACAATCTGGTTCTAGTTAATGAGTGTGGCGAACGCGTGGGTCATCCCTCTTGGCCCAGCTGCTAAAATAGGACGCTCACAGATCAACAGCTACACGGACATGACATGGTTCTCGTACATGCAAATAATTGCAGAAGACTTTTCTTGCAATTTTATAGAATCGCGTTCTATCTTTCTTGCTAAAATGTCTTCGGGTTGGGTTGGGGGCGTTTACGTGTACCTTGTGTATGTAGTTAAGATACTACATTGGCACTTAAAATGGTTGAATTGTTCTCTCTCACTGCAAGACACCAGTGTTGGAAAATGGGGGTGAGAAGTCAGCGCCCAAGAGGAGGTACACTCTGTCCTGCAAAATGGTGTCTGGGAAGCTCCGTCAGCATTCCCCGGTGAGGATGCCTCAGGCGATTAGCAATAAACAAGTTGCACAAAACTAACCCCCCATCACCACAAAATCAACAGGGACCGGATATTTACTGAAATGGTCTAATCCCTGTTCATTTTTGGGGCCCAGGATAAAACTCCCTGAAAGAGTTTCCTTTCTCTGTATACCAATCGGTGTTGACACTTTTTTATACTAAGACATTATTATTTATAAAGGCAAAAGGCCGCTCGATGACAAGAGTTAATGAGATAGATGCATTGTCAGTTGAATGATGAAGAATATTATGAAAGGATTAAAAATGATTAATGGAATGAACAAAACTTGATTACTTAACAAGAAGTTGGTGACAAGTATTTGTTCGGATTGGATTTGAAGATGGGCATATTGTTGTCTGCAGCGAAGCAGTTCTGTGGAAACTTGGAAAGAAACCCTGTTCATTGAAAATGCGTTTGTTGTAAGGAATATAAAACGTGGAAAGGAAACTATTTTTTGCGGCTGTGATAAAAAAAAAGACGAGTTATTACTGTAAATGTCTTACCAGGAGGAACCAAAAATTATCAACGATAATAACATCACCCTCACCCCTATAAAAAATGATTAAAAAAAAAAATTTCTTTTGATATATATTGTTTATATTTTTTTGTTTGTATTCTTTTTTGATTCGTAAGTTTACCTGATATTAACGGAAACATTACTTATTCTAAATACATTAAGACTAAGAAAACACGTATATATATATATATATATATATATATATATATATATATATATATATATATATATATATATATATATATATATATATATATATATATACAAATCTGGAAAAATATCCATCCCAGAACAGATTTGCACCATTTTTATATCTACTTACGATTAAAAGTGACATATAATGCTATTCAACATCATATCTGGAATCCTTATTTTGACTTTGGTTAAAACTCGTTACAATATTTTGATTCTAGAAAGTGATTAAAATATAAGAGTCGGAAAGCACTTCTCCTTAAGGCAGCGCTTAAACAGTTTCGTAAGTATGGGAGCAAGAATTTAAGATGAAAACGTTCTAACACACACACACACACACACACACACACACACACATATATATATATATATATATATATATATATATATATATATATATATATATATGAAAACAAAACAGTTGATATTGGCAGGAGTAGTCGACTAAACCTGTTTACATGCACAAATCTACATTCATATGTTATTTTTAACTATTTATATACGTATAGGCGTAGCTCAGAGGCTAAGCAATGAAACTGGATAATTGTATGTTTTTGTTTCGATTCTAGCTGATGGCATCCAAGTCATATTTTTTATTAATTTATCTATCACTATTATATATTAGGTACTATATAATAATCGACAGAGAATTGACTCTATAATAATAAATACGCAGTTTGCATGAATTTATATATCATATTTAAGCGTATAGCACGATCGGGCATATATATGGTATTTCAAGGAAAGAACCCCAGTAAAGTATTCAGTTAGGAAAATTCAATATAAGCACATAATGTTTATTTTAAAATGTTTCAGAAGGTAGAAAACATCGGTACTGTCGGTTTCAAATACGATATAACAGTACATCATCTTAAGGTGCACCTCCCTTTATACAGATACAGGATTGCATCGGCAGTGAGATACTTGCAGGGACGTTAGACGTTTCAACTATTTTTTCCAGCCATCTTGGCAACAGATTTGATGTATATGTTCTTTTTCAGATCAGGAGTGAAGCTCAGTCCCGCTAAAGTGGATTCGATATTTTATTACCATTAATTAGTCCCTTTATATCGGATTTGAAACCGATGGTATCGACTGTTTTCTGACCTTCTGTAACATCTTAATCTGTGTATATATATATATATATATATATATATATATATATATATATATATATATATATATATATATATTCTAGTCTACCCGTTGGTCCTTAAAGAGTAAGATGAAAAATGTTCAAAATGAAAAGTGAATATATTGTCTTTTATTGTCCTGAGAAAACATTTTTAAGTGATAAGTTAAAAAAAATTAAACCCAGGAAGCCCCCAGAGCACTACTGCAAGCACTAATTAAAATTAAAGAGATCCTACTAAAAGCACCACTAAAACCAATTTTCTGCCTCCTCCTCTTTGAAGAGAAAATATTTTTTAAGTAAGGAAAAAAATAAATCGTCTGAAACCACAGGATCGCTACTAAAAGCAGTAAGTATGGTTATAAATATGATTATAATTATATATTTATATTTAAATCAGTTTTTTTTAACTCAACGGGGTTAAACTACATTTATATGTAAGGAAAACACGCTAAAATGAATTTAAAAAAATATTGTGTACGCTTTGATTAGCAGAAGAGTATGCTTTGATTAGTAGCAGTGGCTTTTAATATCAAACTGAAGACCTTGCAACCATAAAATAGATAAGGAGGCGATTTTTTAAACCGGAAGTCAGAAACCGGATAGACGGTTAAAACGCCCAAGCAAGCAAGCTAATTTGAGTTTTATATTTACATAGGTTACACTATAGGCAGTTTCATGTTCATCAATGGCCGATGATACACTAAAAAAGACGCTGCTGTGTTGAACACAAACTCGAACTCAAACGCACTTTCTTCGCTTTCGAGATAAAATCCAAATCCGTTCTGTATAAAGATGATATAATAATATGCAAGGATCTACGTTCGCGTCAGACATCCATGAAATCGAAATGTGTTACACCCTCTTTTAAGAGGATTTTGATATAGAGCCCTATAATTATATGTATTCTGAAACTACATTAGAGAAAATGTATAACTGTGAAATTTATATGGTTCCCACGAGTGTATTTCTAATACAATAAAATTTATTAGCAATAACATTACAATATATATATATATATATATATATATATATATATATATATATATATATATATATATATATATTCTTAAAAATAATTAGCGGAAGTTTCTCGAGAGCTCTTTCGGCTATCATCTCGTCAGGAGAAAATCGATAGCGAACAAAATAATATTGTGTCGAAAAATAAAGAGTTCTAATGGGGAACTTATTAAATGTGCCAAAAGTACGGCGACACTAAAATACATTTATTAACGTTTAAAAACGATTAAAATATTTTGTACCCGTACTTTTGGCACACTTTGAGAAACTTCCGCTAATTATTTTTAAAACTATATATAAATTCTGTACCTCTAAACATATATATATATATATATATATATATATATATATATATATAAAGGAAGAGAAAGAGAGAAGTGGGGGAAGGGAGAGAAAATGTTTCTTCAAAGTCACCTTGAACCTGCAACGTATATATGTTAATTTGTTTCTGTGAAATTGATGCCATATACATTTTGAATTTTTGAACCATCCGATCATTCTTACCAATGGTTGATAAGATTTTCACTTCTGACACTGTTGCTGAATATTTTGAGATTATCACGTCAAGTATTAATGGTTGCTGTCCCTGGCAAACTCCGATTGTAACCTGAACATGTTGAACAAGGTTGTGTTCGCGATTAGCTTGATCAATGAGATGTCAAGTCGGTGGACAGAAATCCATCTCTTAATCAATTGATGGAGCATTTCTATAACCTACAGATATTCAGCATAGAGTTTGGCCGCTTCAAATACCGTCAATCCTTCAAGTTTGGCGGTAGTTCATGAAAGTCTCGGAAGTAGAACAATTCGGATTTCGAACAAAAAATTCAAATCGGAAATGCCTCGATTTTCGGACCAATATTCTATTCCCGAACTACGCCGATAGCAGGCGAATCATAACATTTAATGAAAGGTTAACACTTCCGCATAGAGTTGCCACTCCTAATGTTTGGTCATCAAAAGTTGTTGTTGTTGTTGTTGTTTTTTTTTTGTTTTGTTTTGTTTTTTTAATCAAATTTTATTTATTTATTTAGTCATTTTTAATCAATTTGGGGTTTTAACCTATTGAATCTAAGTTTTTTTTTCTTATGAATCATATTTTAAATACTTGCTAAAGTTTACAAAAATATTACAGATGTGCAGTAAAATCATTAAAAAATACACTATCATAATCCTTACTTAAGAAGCAAACTCTTATATAGTTCTTATGGAAAATAAAAATATACTTTATAGTTAATAATCTCATACGAGTAGCCTTCAATAAGTTTTCAGATTTTTTTCGTATGGCACTTTATTGATAGTACACATATTAAACTCTAGTCTGCTTGGAAGTAATCTCCTCGGGTTTCAAGGCACTTGTTCTACTGTTCGAACAACTTCTGTAAGATTCCATGCAAGTCCTCTTGTGTGAGCGTGTCAATGACCCTCGTCACAGCATCTTTCATCTCCTCAATTTTCTCAAAACAATAGCCTTTAAGGTTTCCCTTGAGCTTAGGGAATAACCTAAAATCATAAGGAGTAAGGCCTGAACTATAGGGAGGATGAGGAACTGTCTTGATGTCCATCTTGGTCAAATAATCTGTGACAAGGATGGCACACGCTTGGGACAAACTTTCTGCAATTTTTTTGCATCTCTAGTTCCTCGCGAATAATTGTGTGTACAGTTCCCACACTGACATCAATTTGTACACGTATTGTCTCTATAGACACACGACGGTCCTTATTCATGAAATTCTTTATTTGACCAATCAACTCTGGTATTCTGACTTCTTTATTTCTCCTACACCACTCATCATCCCTCACAGACTTCCTGGTTTCCTTGAATCCCTTATGCCACTCAAAAACTGATGCTCGATTCATACAAGATGGTCCCAAAACAGTCTGAAACATTTTTTCAAGTTTAAAACAGAATTTTTTGACTATCGTTCTTCTAAAGTGCCCTCCTGTCCAGATTGCAGTTTGAAATTCACCAGCTGTAATAATGAGGCTTTAGTAGGGTGCATTCCAATTTCTGCTGTAGCTGTTCATTTGAACTTGAAATCATAAAAATCGATCAGTCATCTCATAATATGCATAGCAATAACATACTGAATTATCAAGAGTCTATGCCAATTTTAAATTCCTGTACAAAAACATCTGGAAACAAACTTTCACGAAACACACTCGTTTATCAATAATTTCCCTTACTCTTTATCTGT
The DNA here is from genome assembly GCF_053919585.1 of Euprymna scolopes. Lineage (NCBI taxonomy): Eukaryota > Metazoa > Mollusca > Cephalopoda > Sepiida > Sepiolidae > Euprymna > Euprymna scolopes. The sequence continues at coordinate 166,555,188 of NC_136483.1, forward strand.
GCCTAACCTAACCTGAACCTAAACGTAGATTCCATGAGCAAAGCTCCTTTTTTAGAACCGCACGCCTGTAGAACTCTGTTCCGTTTCCCTGCTTTCCAGCTACAATATGGTTGTCTTCAAGTCCAAAGTAAACAAGTTCTATATAATCCAATTCACCAAATTTCCACCACTAACGATTACTAAGATATTGTCGCATTGACTACTGTGCACTCATTGATCCTTATCCTTGAGTTGCCTCCAGGCCTTGATAAGTGGTGACTCCTTTGAAAAAAAGAAAAAAAAATATTTAAACCACCTCGTAATAACCTATTACATGCTTTTAATTCGTATAAAGTTAAAAGCGAATATATTTTTAAGTAATAAAGTTTTACATGATAATAACTTATGCTTAATACGTTTTTTTTTCATGCAAACACATCAAATACGTAAAAATATAGTCTATATTTAAAACTAGCAGATTATGATTCGACTTTCGATGAAATTCGGTTTAGAGCAGCTTCTCAGAAGAAATTGTGTTCTAAAACAAAGATTTCACTTTATTGCATTTAACAACCGTTAACCCTAACCCAATTACACTACGGTATATTATAAGCAGTAGGCCATATTCTCGTTCGAAGTGAACTCCGCATAAAATAAAGTTGTACGAGGGCGATCCAAAAGTAATGCCTCCTATTTTTTATTCTGCCCGAATGGATCAGAGGGATTTTTTTATTCTGCCGGAATGGATCAGAGGGATTTTTTATTCTGCCGGAATGGATCAAAGGGATTTTTTATTCTGCCGGAATGGATCAGAGGGATTTTTTATTCTGCCGGAATGGATCAGAGGGATTTTTTTATTCTGCCGGAATGGATCAGAGGGATTTTTTTATTCTGCCGGAATGGATCAGAGATATTTTTTTTATTCTGCCAGAATGGATCAGAGAGATTTTTTTATTCTGCCGGAATGGACCAGAGGGATTTTTTATTCTGCCGAAATGGATCAGAGGGATTGCAAATTGCATTGTTATAATGACTAAACTTATGCATTCATCACCTGAAAGTCTCATTTTTCTGTTGCAGATATTTACGGCGCAAGACTCTAGGAAAGCAACCCCTTGTAATAGATGTACGTCAGAAGCAGAGATGCGTCATTAAATTCCTGGCAAAATTGCATTGAGAATGGTGGTTACTATGTAGAAAAATACATTCTGAAGCACAAAAGTTTGCCCGTTTTGACGGCATCACTCCCGTCTATATAGCTCTTCAGCTTTTTTGACTTAAAATAAAAAAGTAAAGTAGGTGGCTTTACTTTTAGAACGACTCTCGTATAAATAAATCGACGCTTCTACACTATTGGGATGAGATTTCACAATACTGAATTTCACATGAAAACAATGATATCTACGTATTCCTCGTATTTTTAAGATGATTATATCCAAAAGTTACGAAAATCGATAATTATTTATTAAAGAAAATAAAAATAGAATTTGATGAAAATGATTGTAAAACACAGGAGAGTTCAAAAAGAAAGTAATTTTCCGATTCGATTCAAACAAGATGGCGTCAATTTTTCACCTGTTAACATGATCAAAGTTGTTTTTTTTTAATAATTCAGTAATATTCAGGTAATTTTGACTGCATAATATGGAAGCTACCATTGTAACTTATTAGAATTGACAAAAAAAATCAATTGAAAACATGTATTGTTTTTAGCTGAAAACTCCATTTATCGTCCCAATAACGTAGAAGCAACAAACAATCATTTAACGCTTGCCTTATCCAGTTTATGGTGGAGTTAAAAGGCATATAAACAAAAAAGATAATATGATAAGAATAAATACGACCGCTGAAATCATAGATGAACTATCCACGAGGTTAAATGAAGATGCATAGCTGGTCTAATAATAGATTATGAAACTAACTCTGGACATTTCTGAATTTTTTTTAGATGAGAATTGGTTATTCGTAATATCTTGATTGGATTATTTGGATTACTCGAACTACTATTCGCAAGGACCCGTGACGTAATGATTAGAGTACTTCGACTTAATTTAAAAAAGTGATATTCTCCTGAAGACTGAAAGTTCAATTCTCAGTGTGGGCGACCGAAAAATACAATTGCGAATTACTTAGGACCTCTATTCAATAATGGCTGACAGAACAAGAGCATGCTACTCCTGTGAAGTAGATAAAAGTTTCCGTCCGAAATTCCATCAAAATCTTGAGCTCGACAGAAACATTCCCGAGTTCGACAAGAAGAAGGTCGAAGGTTACATCGACCGAAAAGTTGTGAAAACTGCACTCAAGATGAGAACAGTAGTTCGAAGATTCTAAATAATATGAATGTTTATGTGGAGTTCAAATCGAATTGGATCTATTGTAACGATTTATACGGTAATAAAAGGCCGTTGTTAAGTCTCGAGAGACAATGAATAACCCCTGTAAGGTTTACTATGCTGAAAGTCTATTCTGGAGCAAGGGTTTCGCCCTTTCCAACATTGAACCGGAATTGCCTGAATCTAGTGGCAAGGAGAAGTTTAAAACGATTACGAATAAGGATAAACGGATGTCCCTCCTACATATAGCACTTAGTATTGCCAAATTGTTATCCGTTTTATTACTTACCAGGGTCGACGTAAACTTTGGTCATCTAACGAATGTCTGAAGGTGATTATGCTATATATATGCACTAATAATGTTAATTAAATGCATGGATGTACAATAGACTTAAATCTATGCAAAGATTAGCAACTTATGTTCAATCATTCTTATACAATGAATCGTTTACAGTAAATGTACTCAAACATTAAATAACCCAAAAAGGGGAATTCACGTGGCTAACTGACAACCAGGGCGAGCTTAGTTCGAATCCAGTTCATTCCACAGAAACACATTCACTTGGGAATGCTGGCAACTTTCATGTGGCCATTCATGTGAGTACCCAGGTGATTTAGGGAAGAATTCTAACTAGAAAAATATCGGGGAAACCAATTTCGACAATCGAATCATCTGAATCACATAAAACTAATGAATGAATGGACCTGAAAAAGGGTTGATTTGCCACAAGTGGACAAACCACAGAAAATCGAATTACACACCGACAGACGAACATACGGAAATAACAATCAACATATAGTTCAGTTCATCTTCCTTTTATTACAACGTGACTTGATTGAATTTTAGCGCGTGAGCCTTGAGGGGCAGGTCGGTCCACAAGGAAAAGGGAATTCCCTTTCGATGTGAATTGGCGCAGGAAAAACAGGCAATTAGTTTAACTAATTGGGAGTTATTCATTGAAAGATTGCTTTACGTCACCAGCAGTAGCACGTGGATTCGGGAGGGGTGCGGTAGCGGGGTGCAAGGGGGGCACAAGGCCGAAATAATAATCCTCACGGCGTTAATTATTTAACGATCCTGAAGTTAAATGCTCATCTTTCTTCTAACAGTTTACGCTCGACAGAACTGCACGTTTCATCAGAATCGATGGAACAAGCTAGAGTAAGCAATAAATCCAAGATCGTTCAATTACAGACAGAATACTCGTAGATCGTAGGAAAAACATGAAACATCTACTGTTATAATAGCGACTTTTGTTTCATCTATTATTTACAATACATATACCACCTAAAAATAAAACAATTCAACAAGAACAAAATTATTATATTTTCAAAACAGATCGTTGTAAGTTAGACGTTTTTAGAAAATGTCCGGATAACAAAATAAAACAAATAATAATTTAAAAAAAAAAAACGAAAACAACAACATTATTATATTTTTAAAACGGATCGATTAGATGGCGTATCGGTTTTTCAGTTGGAAAAGTTGAATTCTTGTAAGTTAGACGTTTTTAAAAAAATGCCCCGGATAACGAAACAAAATGATTATTTTTTTTAAATAACGAAAATAACAACATTCTTATATTTTAAAACAGATCGATTAGTGGAACATATCGGTTTTTCGGTTGAAGAGAATGAAGAAAGGATGGAAAATTATGATGATGTAGACGAAAAGAACGGAGAAAATATTATCTGGCATTTGTTTCTGGTTTTTAGTCTAAAGAGTTTCTTATTAACAAGAATAGAAAATGGATCTTGGGTTTACTTTGTGTAGCCTCGTAACTCTCGCTCGCCTTATTTTCATCTATAGTCCTCATATATCATAAGCAGTGTTACTGACAAAAAAGAAGAAAATTGTTTTCTGGGTCAGAATCTATTCCACCTAGCACTTATTATTGGCCAGTTTTTAACCTAGAAGTGGTATGTTTTAGCTCCTCACATGAAACGGCTTAATGACTTGTCTGGAGAGATTTCCATAAAAATGAGCTTGTAAATATGAAGTAAACAACCCGAATCAATATCACGCCTACCTTTTCAGTGTGTGTCGTTAACAACTGAGAACGTGTCATCCTCACAGAGTCCTATCAGAGCAGCCATTTAAGCTTCAGTTGTAACATGCTTTGTTTAAAGTGAACAAAAATATTGAAAAATTAAAAATAAGAATAACAGTGTGTCCAGTTAGGCGGCAACGATAATAAAAAACGTTTCTGTATTCCACTGTAAAACGTTTGTCATTTTTAGATTTAAATGTTTTCATTTATTTGAAAAAATATCTCTCGCAACGTGTTATCTGATTTTTAAAGAGCTTTCATAAAAAGAAGTTTCGAAAGTCAGCTATAACGACTATTCAGCCAATGCTATCGCACATAAAAAAAAGTGCCATCTAATAATCTAGATGTACCCTGAATGAAGGACTGTTTCCCAGTAATGTTTCTTCTATTATACCTATATACATATAATAAAGTGAATTTTCCCTTCTTAAGCCAGACATTATAGGACCATAAACAAAGACCACACACACACACACACACACACACACACACACACACACACACACATATATATATATATATATATATATATATATATATAAATTTTCACCCCAAACAAGGCGCATTGCACCTTTGGTGTAGGGGGCTACTATCAGGGGCAGCAACTACTGGGGCACTATGTTGGGATTTGGGCAGCAAGATGTCGGTTCACGTTGCACTTGAACTTCTGCATGTCAGTACAGTTAGGGAAGCAGAAACCTGGAATGGAATTCCAGAGTCTAGCGGTTCTGGGGAAGAAACTACTGGAATAGGAATATCTTTTACATCTAGGGATCTCTACTGTGTGGGGGTGGGATTTAGCTGCCTGTCAGGTTTGTCGAGGGTGTCTACGTCTTGGGGGCACAAGTGTCTGCAGTTCGTCAGAGTATTCACCATTAAAATACTTGTAGAACAGGCAGAGGGATGCAACGTTTCGTCGATGGGACAGAGACTGAAGCTTAGATGCCAGTTCAGGGCCTATCAGATTGACGACTTTTTTTTTAACCTTGTCTAGGAGCGAGAGACTAGTAGCAGATGCATCAGCCCAAATGTGACAACAATGCTCCATACATGGGCGAATGGTGGCCTTATAGAGGTACAGGATACTTTGAGGTGTCAGTAGTTTTCTAGCACGGTAGAGAGAGCCTTCCTTTTTCGCAGCGGCACTGGCAATGTTTTCAATATAACTGTTCCAACTCATGTTTCCTGTGAACGTTAGGCCAAGCGGTTGAAAGATGTACTCTCAGACAGGGTGTCACTGGCCATTGCTATTGGTGGCAGAGAAGGTTTCTTGTAATTATTGAAGGAAACCAGTTTAGTCTTGGCAGCATTGAATGTGACCATCCATTTATGTCCCCATTCCACTACAGATTGGAGGTCATCCTCTAGTGTTTTTGCCATTTCTTTAGATATGTATTCATTTGTTTTCCTGTCATGCCTGTAATAGAGTTTAGTGTCATCAGCATATATACCCATCTCAGAGGCAGTTTTGTCGGGGAGGTCATTACTAAATATTAGGAACAATAGAGGTCCAAGGATAGACCGCATTTATATCACACTGTTTAGATGTACGGCCGTCGAGGACAACCTGGATTTTTCTCTTATCTAAGAAGGATTTAATTATGTTAAGTATTCTACCAGTGATACCGTATGATCTAATCTTCCTGGGGAGACCCTTGTGCCATACCCTTTCAAAAGCCTTAGATATATCTAGAGCTACCGCTCTGCCCTCGCCCGCTTTGTCCAGTGAATAGTATATACGTTCAGAGATTACAGTGACGATGTCAGCTGTGGAACGGGCTTGTCTAAATCCATATTGTTTGTCAGACAGAAGTTTAGCATCTGTAAGGTGCCGGACTAGAACATGGTTAATTATGGTCTCAAATATTTTGGTGAAAAGTGGGAGGAGGCTAATGGGGCGATAATTTGATGGGTCAGTCCTTTCGCCAGAATTCTTGAATATTGGTACCACAGAAGCAGTTTTCCAACAGCCCGGAAAGCGTGATTCATTAAGGAATTTGTTGTAGAGTTTGGAGAGAACTGGATCTACTTCGGCTGAGCACTTTTTTAATAGCACAGCTGGGATGAGATCAGGTCCACATGCTTTTGAAGTGTCAAGGTTTTTTATGATAGTGTGTACCTGAGCAGGGGGTATTTTAGATCTGTCCGCAAAGGAAAGTCAGGCAGAGGGTGGTTTGAAGGGTCCAGTGTGGAGTTCGAGGCAAACCGCCTGGCAAGCATATTAGCCTTCTCGGTTGCTGAGCAAACAACCCCGTGATTATTGGATAGTGAGGGAATTGTTGATTGCCCATTATTTACTACACTGTTGTAGATTTTCCAGAAGTCACGAGTTCCTAATTTTTGTGCTTCGATGCGTTTTTTAGTGGTTTCAGTAAATTCTCTCTTAGCTGTCGCTATTTCTTTCTTAACGTTACTTCTAGCTTCTATATACTTCTGTTTGCTTGAACTGCACTTATGTCGGTTAAATCTGCTGTATGCATGCTGCCTTTGAGCAATGGCAGTTGCGCAAGTAGAAGTAACCCATTGGGGAGATTGGGACTTGCTATAAAATTTCCGCATGGGAACATGTGCTTCCATTGCTGGTTTTAACCATTCAGTGGTCTCATTTGCGCACTGTTCAACAGGAAGAGAAAAAATATTTCCCCATGGGGCATCTGTGATAAGTTTTCAGTAGGTGCAAATAGAAGTTGTGTCAGTGTTTCTACTATTGAGGGGGAGATAATTTCAGCTTTTATTTAAGAGTCATAGAGAGTTTTGCATGACAGGGAGTGTCGGATTTGGTTTAGTATTGTTTCTTGCAAAACCATCTAGGAAGAGGCAATTGTTATGTAATGAAGATCGCTTTGCATCCGAGTGCATACTTTGGCTGGTAAGTACCTAACTGGATAGGAATGAACTCTAATGTATGTCAGGGGTAGAAATGTATAGATGTTTTGTGAAGACTGTTAGGCGGTTAGTATGTGAAAGTTAGGAGCTTGAGATTAAGGATTCCGCTACTAAGGCGTATGTATAATGTAGGGTTTTAGTGGCAGCTAGAAGGGGGCAGATTGTTAGCTTTCAAGTATCGGGGTTATTTACTATTTTCAAATACAGTAAAGTTTCATTAGATTTAGAGTTTACAGTATTGTTTTAGCTTGGGAGAAAAGAATAAAATCTTCCTTTCTTTTCCCTTATTTTGCATGCAGGTTAGACATAGGCAGTCATCTTGGAGGTAAAGAGAAACAATTATTTCGTCGTGATCCGGAATTCATATTTTAAGGCAGTCATTAAGGTTGGGGATAAAACATTGTATCTATTCAGAAAAGGTCCTAGTGCCGCAGCTAATATCACTGTAGATTTCAGTTACAATTATAGTAACAGTTAATTACAAGCTATATCCAGTGGTTTGGTAGAGATGTCAACGAGGCCTCTTTATTAATACAAGCGAGCAAAGGGTAATTGTAGATATTAAGTATATTACTTAATAAAGTTCTTCTTTACTTTAGTTCTTCTAGCTTCGAAGGTAGATAAAATAAATCCATATTTGTGCCAATTTCGGAAAATTTATCAGGCCTAATGCTATTTTATCTCTAGCCTTAGTACAGAGCGTGGAATTATTTTAGGTGGGAGAGAACGTGATTGAGTTTTGCTTGGAGGGGGTGAATTTAAAAAGCTAACCAGAGAAAAGACAAATGCATATATAAATTAAAATATACATAATTACAAAATCAAATAAGAAATTTAAGAGAAGAAATGACAAAGATAGTATTTTTTATAATTGTAATATGATCACAAGTCTTGCCGATAACAGATACACATTTTCAGAAATTAACAGTTACTTTAATCCGATTTCATTATTTCCTATATTAGTTTCGATTATGCAGACGCTCAAAAATCTTCTTTTTTTTTCTTAAAGTAAATGTGCGAATATTTCACTCACACTAAAAAGATCTATTTCCAATCTCCCATCAAACGCCGGGAATTAACTTTCATTGCATACTTTTTATGCACCAGCCATTATAGTTTCATTTTCTTGTTCAATTATATTACTTTTGGGCATATACAACTTCTTCTGGTAATTACAGAATGCCCTCCTCATGTTTATGACATTATTTTCTACTGAGTTCTGATTGTGTGATGTCAAATTCTATGACATATGTATAATCCATAAATGATATAAATCTCAGCCAAAAATGATTACAATCCGATGTGAGGTGAAACCTCCGAGAAATTTAATAAACTGACTCCTCCCTTACGCACAAAATAAATTCATGGCAGTGACACTGGCTTTGGCTGCCGTAAAGAGTTAAGGAAGATGAAAATACTGATGAGAGGGACATCAACCAAACCTCTACATGGGGAGTGCAGAGAGTGATGAAACCTTATTGCCACTCCACTTTCGTGGAAGAGCAATGGTTGTTACTAGCGAGAAATCAATGTTAGAGAGCTATTGCCAAAACCCAGCTCTTTGGTTAACGCAAACTATCTTGCCACGGTTATCGAAAAGGTGGAGAGTGTCAAAAATCTGGATTTGTCGTCACTCGGAGTTCAGGGAACACCACATTGCTATTTTCACTTAGCAATCACTGATAATGACTTGTGTGAAAACCCATAGCGAATAAATAATAAAATTTAGCAGCACGCCAAATAGTCGAGAAAGGTCCCGGAGGATAGAAAGACAGAGGAGAAAAAGAACTAACCAGATCTCCTCTGAAAGCGCGAAAGAAAATGGAGCTTGGAGAGCCTTATTACCGCCAAATTTCCAGTTAAGACAATGGTCATTACCAGCGAGAAATCAATGGCAAGCAACTGTTGTGATAACGCAAATTCATTTGCAAAGGTTATCGAAATGAATACTAGAAATCTGGGAAGACTTGTTATCACCCAAATTTCAGGTAACACCATCGGCTGGTATCAGTGAGTAACTGGTGCTGATGACTTGTGTGAAAAACCTCAATCAATAATAATAATAATGCTACAAACAAAAAAAAACGTATTCAAGTAATGAAACCAGATGTAATAATCTATAAATATAAAAGCGAAAATGTGTGTATGTATGTATAGTTGTATGTTTGTATGTGTGTTTGCTATAAACTTTCGAAGAGACGACAAAAATTCACAAACTCGGTATTATATTGAAGCCCCATCCTTCGCCCGAAAAATATCGAAAAATTAGCCAAAAACGTTCATTTTGTCACCTTGAAATCGACAATTTTCGACAGGGGGAACAACAAAAACGGTCCTCTCGCGACGACGACCGGTTCGACGCATGCGTCAGATGACATAATGAGCTGATTTAATTTAAATAGAAGAACTGACTAAATTTTATGTACGTCGCATTAGCTCAGTTGGTTAGCGCGTTGGTTCGTTGTCCTAACATTTTGGGTTCGAATCATGGTGTGAGATGTATTTTTTTCGATTTTTTTAATTTAAATATTGAACCAGTGTTATTTAAGCCATTTTTCACGTAACGTTTTTTTTTTTTGTTTGTTTCTGTTTTACTTCGCTTATCCACCCCGACCACACACCCAAAAACACCCGGGTACCCACCGATTTTTTAAATTTTAATATCGAAACAGGCTTATTTAAGCCATTTTTCACGTGTTTTTTGTTGTTTTAACGTTCGTTTTTCTGTTTTCTTTTTTGATTTTTCGATTTTTACATTTAACATCGTTCGTTTACCTTACGTTATTTTTTGTGTTTTTTTTCGATGTTTTGATCACCCCCCCGCTTAAGTTTTAACGTTCGTTTTTTATGTTTTCTTTTTTTTACTTCGCTTATAACAAAAAAACCCTGCTCATTGACATCATTTGCTGAGTAGCTATTGCTTACGTCGTCGTTGTAACGCTCTACGACTTCCGTGCAGGCACCTGTCAATTTGATTCTTACTTAAATAAATTCAAACATCTTTCAGTAACTCATTCTGGCTGGCCGAACAGTTCATATTTTTTTCACATTTTATTTTCAAACTTCGTCTCAGGGCATCGGATTCGATCCTACCCCCCCCCCCGGGGGTTTTTTTATTTAACAGCACACACACCTCCAAACACTCGGGCAACGCCGGGTACCCCTGCTAGTCGATATATATAAAAGCGAAAATGTGTGTATGTATGTTGGTTTGTTGTATGTATGTATGTATGTGTGTTTGTATGTCTCGCAAAAACTTTCGACATGGGTCACGGATTTTTGCCAGATCGGTATCATTTTAAATCGTGGTGTGAGATGTCGTTTTTTTTCGATTTTTTAAATTTTAATATTCAAACAAGGTTATTTAAGCCATTCTCACGTGTTTTTTTTTTTTTGGGGGGGGGGTATTTTTCAGATTTTTTTAAAGAGTTTTAACGTTTTTTTTTCTGTTTTCTTTTTTTGTTTTTTTTTAGTTTAGTTTTTTTTACTTCGCTTATTCTTATGTTTTCATTAACACCCCCAGCCCCGCCCGAGCACACACACCTACAAACACCCGGGCAACGCCGGGTACCCCCCGCTAGTATTAAATAAGAAAGAAACTTGCCAAATCATAGATTTCACTCCTCCAGAAAATCAAAGTGTAAAGGGCTAAAGAGGTTGAATAACGAAGCAAATACATGGAACTTGTCGAAGAAATACTAAATATGATATCAGTATATACATATATATAATCATTAATTTTAGTAGCAGTAGTAGTAGTAGTAGTAGTAGTAGTAGTAGTACCAGGCTCAATTCAGTAATATTACAGTTCACAGATATTCTGTTTGATATTAGATTTAGCTTGAAAATATCTAAAAAAAAAAAAAAAGAACAACAGAATAAGGCCGGAGAGTACAATGACCGAAACATTGTAAACATCAAAGATAACGATAATGGTCTGAAACGTGTAAATCATATGAATGATATCAAACGAAAATTTATCGTTAGATATTAATGTCCATATTTGATTCACACGTTTTTCATCCACACACAGATAAAGAGCAGGGGGGGAGTACTGTGCCTCACCAAATTTTGATAACGGACGATTGTCAACTACTTCTTCTAAAACTCGCTTATTTTTTGTCGAACCATACCTTTAATATATATTTCGTTTAGAAATCTTTGTCTAATAAAAACTTCAAAGCCTACATCGCGTTCCATATTTTGATTTGTACAGTTAAAAGTATATTTCTACTAACAATAAGAATATCGACCTATCACACTAGGAATTCCCACGCAAATGAACAACCAGTGATGTTCCCTGGAGTGGGCGACAACAAGTCTTCCCAGACTTCCAGTATTCTCCAATTTCTTTCGGTAATATTTGCAAATGCTGTTGCATTATTGCAACAGCCGCTTGTCATTTGCTTCTCGCAGGCAACAACTATTGCTCTTCACTGGAATTTGGATGATAATAATCCTCCCGAAGGTCCAAGTCCTTTTTGCACTCATCCAATTGAAGTCTGGCTAGTGCTTTTCCTTCTCAGTCTTTTCATTCTCCTTAACCCTTCACGACTATTTGGTGTGGCGTTAGTCGAATTTCATGGGACGGGTCGTAGTTACAATTCTATGGTATAGGTTTTCATCGTTCCACGTGTTGTTCCTTCCATCTTTTTATTTCTGTTGCAGCTTCCATTTAGTTGGTTAGTATTTGTTGTTTATATAAGTTGGTTTCAGCTTTCAAAGGTTTTCCTGAAAATTTCAGCTGTTTCGGCATTATCGTCTGCAGTATAGTTTTAGTCTTCCCTTGATTTCCAATTTTTCCAATTTATTTTTCCAAGTTCGTCGAGATTACTGTTAGTGTTCCTGCAATTATTGGTATCATATGTATCCTCTTCATGTTCCGTATTCCTATCGGTCCTCTGGTGAGCGCCACATATTTACTTTGTTTTGCCGTCTTTTTGATTTTGACCCTTTGTCTGCTGAAACGGCAAAATAAACAATTTAACAGTTTCTTTTCTTCGTGTTAATTATTATAACTGTACTTTGCACTTAGCGCATCGGATTTCCCTAATTGTTGGTTTCGGCTCGACCGGAAACTGATGTAAACAGTCAGAATAAGCCGAGTGCTGATCAAGTTGATCGGCCAATGAAAAAGCGATAACAAACACTCTTAACCAATAAAATTCGAAGCAGACGATTTTAACAAATTAGAAGAAAAACATTTAATCACTTCAACCCTAACCCTAAATCCTAACCCTAAAAAGAAAATTTACTTTTTACTTTTTAATCATGCAACAATTTAAACCGTTTTGGTGACAGGGACGTGAATTAAGGGTTAGCTTAAAGGGCATAACCAGCTCGAGCGGGGGGGGGGGTGATACAAACAAAACATTTCTGATCAGTGGGAATAAAAACTTTTAACTTCATTATTAAGTTATGTCATTAATAGTTTCATGTTTAACCGAAAGCATATGGAAACAAAAACCCTACGCACGTGTGGCACAATGAATTAACGTTACTTTTGTTTTTGGCTTTTTAGAACATGACTGAGTATTGAAAGAGGAAAAAAAAAACAATAGCATTAATGTTTGGTGCATTTTATGTTAAGCAGCCAATATTTTCACACAGTCTGATCTGATTGCACTAGTATTTTTCCTTATTCATGACGCTTAAGTTTGAAATTATCATCTCTCAGTATGTATATGTATGTATGTATGTATGTATGTATGTATGTATGTGCGTATGTATGTATGTATTTATGTATGTGCGTATGTATGTATGTATTTATGTATGTATGTGTGTATGTATGTATGTGTGTATGTATGTATGTGTGTATGTATGTGTATATGTATGTATGTGTGTATGTATGTATTTATGTATGTATGTATGTGTGTATGTATGTATGTGTGTATGTATGTGTGTATGTATGTATGTGTGTATGTATGTGTATATGTATGTATGTGTGTATGTATGTATTTATGTATGTATGTATGTGTGTATGTATGTGTGTATGTATGTTTGTGTGTATGTATGTATGTGTGTATGTATGTATGTATGTGTATATGTACGTATGTGTATATGTATGTATGTGTGTATGTATGTATGTGGGCATGTATGTATGTATGTATGTATGTGAAAGAATGTGTTAGTTTTACTATTTTATGTTATGTTATGTGTAACTTGAAAATAGTAATATGCTCTTCAACTTGGCATACAGCAAGCGGAACCAGAGCGTGTGCTTTCTATCTTGTCTTTGACTCTCCCAAGTCTTGTTCGTTGTGTAATTGTTTATACCATAGGATTGGATAACAAATGGAATTTCTGTGTTTCGCTAAGTAAATGTAACAATAACAACCATTAACGAATTTTACCAACCAAACTATTTCTGCAATTCTGAATTTTTTTAGATGAGATGTGAATGCTTGTGTTATGTTGATTAATCGGATTATTATACTCATCTTGGGTGTTATTAACACAACGTTTCGGTCGCTGCAACCTGCGACCTTCGTTAGGTGTTGAGAACATGCTCCTTTTCCTACTAAGGAAAAAGAGGACTGGCTCTGCATTACAAGAATTCGAACCTTTTATTTGAGGGTGTGTCCGTAGATCATAAAGAAGGTTCAATCATCATGGTCACTAAGATATTTGTTAAAAGTTTTTCTATGACTCAATTTTTCGGGATATCTATACTAATTGTTAATATTAATGTTAATGTTAATAATAAATATTAATTGCTAATGTTAGTATTAGTAATATTAGCATGGGTATCGAGCCTCTGTTTCGTAAAACAATTTTTTTCACTAATATTAACAATGCTTAAGTTTTGTCTGTTATGTTTAATTGTGGTCTGCATTACTTATGTTTGGTCTGTAATGATTAGGATTAGTTTGTCATGTGTAAGTTTGGTCTGCCATGATTAAGTTTTATTTGTCATCAGTAAGTTGTATCTGTGATGTTTAAGTTTAATTTGTCATGATAGAGTGTTTTTTTTTTTAAACACTTGAGTTCGATTTGTCACGATTAGTTTGGTTTGCCGTACGTACATTCATTCGATCCTGCTTAAGTTTTATCTGCCATGGATTCTTTTGTCACTCGCCGCACAAATTTCGTAGTTTGTCGTGTTTTAGTTATTCTGATACGATTTAGTTTTATCTGTAATACTCAAGTCTTTCAAGATTAATCTTTCATGAGCTGGTTTGACTAATTCTTTCAGTCGTAAATAAATGAATTTAACGACAATAATAAAGTGGGTATTAATCTAAACACGTCTTGTACGTATTAGTTCAGTATCTGGGTAGATGCCAGATACCTCCAGATTGCTTACATGCAGTATGCCGCCTTCTAAAATTAACAATAAATATTTTTGAATTATCTACAGGTCATAAACGGTTAAGTGTGGTTAGTTATGCATGAGTTTGAATAGCTAAATTATATAGTATTAATCTATCATTCATATGTTGCCTCTATCAGGATTTGTTTTTATCTATCGCACTTTAGTTTGTCCTGCTGAGGTTTGGTTTGTTATGCTTAAGTTTTATCCGTCATGCATAAGTATGAAATAGCGTACACTTATATGAATGTTCCTCATTGTTTAGTGAGTTAAAAGTTCCTTAAATCGTTACACACACCATTTTGTTTTAGTTCTCTTCTTTTTTACTTTCCGATTAATGTACGCCAGCATTTATTCTTCAATTTATTCATGTCAACGTTGGATTATTTCGCATTGAGAACCCGACCAAAGTCCACTGTGTTGGGGATCCTGGTGAGGCCCCAAACCGCTTAAGCAGTCACGTTGGTCAAAAGAAGGCGGAAACGGCCGCGTTTGAATAGAACCTTGACTGAAAGGGAAGTTGAAATGTTCACCGGTTTATTCTTTGGTGCTCTATAGGAATGAATAGGAAATAAATGTCAATTAAAGGTTTCGGGTTTACTCTATCGAAATGGCGCCTTTTGGGAACGTAGCATTTGGCACAAATCCGTAAAGTACAGATCCTATCTGTCCCTCTCTTACTTTTTCTCCCAGCTTCTGTCTTCCCTTTCTCTCTCTTTCTTTCTCCCTCTATCTCTCTCTATCTCTCTCTATTTATATATATATAAATATATATATTATATATATAATTATTATATATATAATTATTTACTATTATATATATGTATATATATATATATGTATATATATATATATATATATATATATATATATATATATATATATACTAAAAGGAAGACCCGACGTTGCCCAGAATCGAATGATGATCAACGAATGTTTCACATTTGCATATTTTTATTGTCATTTAAATCGGTGCAATCGACCCTTTTTCAATCAAATCGATTGATTGCCTGCTCTAATTGGGGGGGGGCATCGCAATGCACTTGGAGGAAGCTTTACGTGTCTTCCCGCTGTGATTTAGTCCACAATACATTGTAGTCTACATTGTAATATGGAGAACCTTCTGTTGATTTAATATAACTACGTTTTATATATTAGATGGCTTGAATTAATGTTTAGAAAGCAAATTTAAAGTGTCGTGCTCCAATTGTGTTCCAAACAAAAGCACTCATTTCAGACGTACCTCTGTCATAGCAGAGAACGTACAGTTGATTTTATATGTCTGGCGTTTCTACTTGTCTTGTAATAAAACTTCTTAAAGACAATTGAGATGTTACGCTGTATAAGGTGTTAACTTTGGTCAAAATCGCCTGTTACTTTTTCATCGGATTTTTGATTATCGATTGTCGATACTTATTGAAAACATTCCAGTAAAAACGTTATCTAAAACCAATGCCAGATACATGAAGTACATTTGCGTGAAATTTTATAAAAACTGACCCAGCCGTTGGGGAGTTCATAGAAAACGAACTCACACACAGAGACAAAGTCCATTTTAAATAATAGTATATATATATATATATATATATATATATATATATATATATATATATATATATATTACTTGTGAGTTAAAAGAAGAGATTAAATTCAATTCTATAAGAGGAGACTTATCGGGATGATATAAAACTCAACAAATTTCATTGGAGCTTATATAAGAAACAATAAAACTAGAAAATGAAGTCACAAAAACTATATATTGGTGAATATAGAATGATTTATTTATTTAATAAAGGTATAGAAACATTTAGTTGAGAGATAAAGGGGACTCCTTACACCAAGGTATTTCGAAGCCTAATGCTTCTCATCAGAAAAGTAGAGAAGATGCTAGGTAACATAATGGGGATGTGACGTCTAGCGAGGCATTCGTCAGGAACGAAATAAATAAAAATATTGATGCTGTTTGGAGGAACTATATTGAACTCTAAGATAAAAAAGGAGTGCATTATATAAAGTGTGGTGTATAAATGTATATAAGGTGTCTATCATTGTTTTTAAAGAATGTGGGTGGTTTATGTGTTTAAATTCAAGGGGAAGATATGGGGTTGCTTAGATGTTCGTTCTAGTTTATCCGTATGTAAGATGTGTACTATATATGCAGGGTTTGCATGAAGAGGAGGTTTATGCTAAAAGGTATTTTAGCAACAAAAGTAACTGAGACCACAATAGCACTTAGAACAAGTACATGTTCTCAGGAGTAATATTATGATGATGAATTAAAGCGAGGGGGTATAAGCTAAGTAAGAATTGATCAACTATAACTGTTTTCACAACATTACTTATAAAAGGACTATGGTTTTTGGCATAATATTATGAGATTAATTAAAATGGTGGCGAGCCGTGTGCTAAGGTCATACTTTAGTAAGATAGGGGAAGACCCAACGGTGAAGTAAGGGGTAAGTTATAAGCGGGTATTGGGGTATACCATCATAATATGATAAATGTTATCATTTATGTATTTGTACCCTTATTAAATAAATGAATCATTCTATAGATACAATATATAGTTCTTGTGACTTCATTTTCAACTTTTATCATCTACTATATATATATGTGTGTGTGTGTGTGTATGTGTGTGTGTGTGTGTGTGTGTGTGTAAAGAAAATTTGGTTATTTTGTATTAAAAAATAATAAAAAATGAAAATGCGGTGTAAATTCCTAGGGATACTAAGTTCCGCCTATCGCAGATTTAGCATCTGCCTAAACCAAATTACCGCTGGAAAATTCACAATTGCAGTGAAAATACACCGCATTTTTGCATGTAACTAAATCAAACTAATCTTAGTCCATATTTAAAATGGTTACGTATAGCCGCCATGTTAATAGTCCAGGATGGATTTCTGCACATTTAACATATGAATATGTACACATACCTAATACACGCGCATAAACACGCACATATTATATATATATATATATATATATATATATATATATATATATATATATATATATATATATATATATACAGTGCCGGAAAGTCCGCATTTGTAATTTTTTCAAAAACTGCAAATTTAAGCTAACTTCAATGTTACCGTTTAAACAACCTATACCGCATTTGATTCGCCTTTTATTCCTTTATAATTTTACCTGTTCATATTTGACTTTTAATATAAATATCCTAGCGTTCACGTCAATTAAAAAAATAACTTCAAATTGAGTAGGCAAAAAGAAAGTCCGCAGCAACAAATTCGTTTAAAAGCAGCTTAAATTATCGCGTCTAAATCAGTTTAAAATATCCACCAACAGGCAACAAAGCATCTCTAATCGTAATTGTTCTTGTTCCAGGTTATACAACGTAACGTTTAGTCCATATGCTACAACTTTCTCTTAGTGATCGTCCGGAGCTCATTAATCTCCATCTTTCTGGTTTATCCAATCGAGAAATCAGCCGTAGACTGAAATGTAATGAGAAAATGGTATGAAAGTCTGTGCAAAAGCACCAAAACACCGCCAGTGTTCCTGATGCTCCTAAATCTCGTCGTATTAGAGTTACTTCTTACAGGTATCAACAATGCTATCAAGATCCGCAGCTTAACAAACAGATTTGAAACGGCTCCCCAAATCCAACAACAGTGCAATCTTGTTAAAAAGTGTTATCTTTCTACTATCAAGAACATATTAAAAGAATTTCATTTGCGAGGATATGTTGCAAGACACCAGCCAATCATTTCTGTCTTCGTCAGATGCAATGAAGATCATGACTCTTCATATTGGTCAAAAGTGCTTTTTAGCGACGAAAGCAAGTTCATTTGGTCGAAATTTGGATGATAATCCCATCTCCATGCAGGATAATGCTCCCATTCACACAGCTGGTAATGTCAAGAGGTTCCTTGAAGAGCATGACATTCCGTGTTTGGATTGGCCTGCACAATCTCCACCTCAATCCTATCGAACATGTATGGCATTACATCAAGCAACAATTATGCAATGATAAGATTTCAAATTTGGAAGAACTTTGGACAAAAATTAAAGAAAAGTGAGATGCCCTTTCCCCGGATTATTGCTGCAGTCTAATTCAAGGAATTCCCAAAAGATTGCAGGCTGTCAAATTGCAGAAGGGCTATGCTACTAAATATTAACTAGTTCATTGTGTTCCTGTTGTATTTGTGTTGCATTAATGTCCTAAAGTTACATTTAAATAACAATTTTCCATTGTGCAGACTCTCTTTTTGCCTCCTAAATTTGAATTTATGTTTTTTAAATTGACTTGAACCCTAGAATATTTCAATTAAAAGTCAAATATAAACTGATAAAATTATAGAAGAATAAAAGGCTAATCAAA
This sequence comes from Euprymna scolopes, assembly GCF_053919585.1. Classification (NCBI taxonomy): domain Eukaryota; kingdom Metazoa; phylum Mollusca; class Cephalopoda; order Sepiida; family Sepiolidae; genus Euprymna; species Euprymna scolopes. The sequence goes on from NC_136483.1 coordinate 166,574,097, forward strand.
TGAGGTATAGTTTGTTTAAACAGTTACATTAAATTTAGCTTAACTTTGCAGTTTTTGAAAAATTACAAGTGCGGACTTTCTTGTTGTCGCCTCTCTCTCTCTCTCTCTCTCTCTCTCTCTCTCTCTCTCTCTCTCTCTCTCTCTCTCTCTCTACATATATATATGTGTATATATATATATACATATATATATATATATATATATATATATATATATATATATATAATGAAGTGGAAAATAATACAACAGGCCAATACATGTAGACATTTTGACTCGTGTAGATTATGTCTAAATGAGATTATGCTTAAACATTAAAAGCACTAAAACTGATTAAAATATAGAAGTGAAATACCGAACAACTGTATACAGAGAATAAACATTTGTATAGGACAACAAGAAAAATTAACTAAAGTTAATAATATGAAAGTACTTCAAAGAAAAACGTGTTAAAATTACCAGAGCTATTAAATCAACACATTTCAAAAGAAAAATAAATGAAAGAAAAAAAACTGAAAGAAAAAAATTATATTTCTGAATGTACATAAAATGCCATGATATTTCAGTAAATTTACTAAATCCTTTCTGATATCGATGTTCGCGATACATTTGACATATTTTCGAAGGGAAAGATAAAGCGTGATATTTTGTTCAACAAATTAATGCACTGGATGGAAGGATGAAATTGTCGCCCTAGAAAAGACGACATGATTCTATTCCCGTTTGATGAAAAACGGTTTTCTTTTTTTTCTTTTTTTTTTCTTTTCCTGTAGACCTACTATTTGGCCAGTTTTGTACACATCCCCAAAACGATAGGAACATTCGATCATGACTGAAAGTGACACAATCTTCAACGGGCGAGATCAGAGATGCGCCGCTATAAAACTCATGCTCTCTACCTATCCAAGTTATGACAATAAAACCATTGCAAGCACCCGCAGAATGCATCGCTGCATTGCCACGAATAACAAGGACGTGCTCAGGGAGATGAAAATAGAGTTTCCGGCTACGATTATGATCTTTAGTGTGGTTTTAAGTGAGGGTCACATCATACCACCTCACATCTTCGAAGTCAGTTTGAAAGTAAACACGAAAGTGTACCTCGATGTGCTGAAGAGTGTGGTTATCCCCTGTGCAATTAGGTAGCCTCTGACAGGCACTGAATGTGGCAGCAGGACTCGGTGTCTGCCCACAAGTCCAAAGAGACCCAGGATCGTTTTTAGAAGGTGAATGCATGAGTGCAGTCATCATAACAATACTATTTGCAATCCTGTCTGATTTATTCAGACGGAATAGAAAAGTAGGATGCATTACCTTTGGAACGCTTCAATCACTATAACGGTGTAATTTACAATTCCCTCTGATTCATTCGGGCGGAATAAAAAGAAGGGGGCATCATGTTTGGAACGCCCCTCGTGCATTCCGAAATTAGAATCTTTCTTTTCGTTGCTTTTTATTTTTTTTATTTTATGCTTTTACTTCCATGTATATTAGATAATTTCTGTCCATCCTGTATATTATTGTTGCCTGTTAAACTACGTAAGTTGGTCGTGCGAATATACTGAGTTGTTAGTTATGTTTGTTATTATTGGTGCCTCCGTTCAGTCTCGAAAAACAAAGGATACCCCCTGTAGGGGCAGCAGCGCGTTTAATTGTGAGGCAAGGGTTGCGCAATCTCCAACCACACTTCTCCTAAATCGGCACTGTTTTAGTCCAGTGGCAAGGAGAAGTCCAGAACGAGATAAGCGGAGAGCACATACAGCGCCTGGAAGTCCCAAATGGTCATCCATTTAATACTGACCAGGTTCAACGTTGCTTAACTTCGGTGATCCAGCGGGAACCGGTGTGTCAACGTGATTATGCCGTATTCAAATACCCGTTATTATTAATCTTAAGATAAGTAATGTTTTACTAGTGGGACTCGTGGAAATTCCACGGCGGCATCTTTCATAGGTAATATATCGCTGCTGGGCATTCTGTGGGTGTTTAGTGTGAATAGAGATCCCGCGATATTATTGTAGCCCTTTTGTTAAAAATGTAAACGTATTTATCTAAGTGATCTGGTTCGTATAATGTCAGAATATATCTGGTTATTTACGGTTTATCTCCAATATCCTTATAGAAGTCTGTGACATATTTGCATTGTATGGACACCCGACATGAATGGAAACTCTTCGATATCATTATCTTTAGACAGAACAGATACTAACCTTGGATCTTAGCCAGAAGACTAAGGAATCAAGTTTTAGTTTCACGCACAGCCCAAAAGCGACATATTTTTTTTTTTTTAATTTAAATGTATTGTTTTTTACATTGTGTATTCGGTGATTGAGAAATTCTAAAAAAAGGAAAATAGAAAGTGATAACATATATTAAATATATAATATTAAATTAGCGTATCTATATACGAATTTAATGTTCGTAGTATGTTATCACTTGCTATCTTCCTTTTTAATAAATAGGATCTCCCGATCGAATAATTTATAATCTGGCAACCATGACACACGTCTATACGTACGTACGTACGTTAAAGATTCTACGGTATTAATATATAGATTATAAACGCATCTTAGGCTTTGGTCTTTGTATGTAGTCCGTTAGTCGATGATGAAAAAGTTTTATGCGGTTTTTATGTACGTGTTCGTTTCTCCTCGCAAGATTCGCCATTACTTGCTAAAATACCGTGAAGCAGAAAAGAAAAGTCGCCTTTTAACGATCGCGAAGAAGTGGCGATAAAGCCCAGTTTTCGAAGCACTCTCTTCATTTAAACGTGCGCGTGCTGATGTGGCGCCTGACTGGTCTATTGGACACCGTTTCAGCCAGTGAGAATGCGTCCTGCCAATTTAGAACCGAATCTCCTCGCTTCAATTACGCACCAATAAACGCCGCGAAAGATATGAACACACAACTTCCTCTCTAATATATTGCTAAAAGGGCCACTTATTTTTACATTTGGTTGTTGACAGTAAATCGCTTAAAATAAGTTTCGGCATTTAATAACCTAGAAAGGGTTGAGATCCCGTAAAATGATAAATCAATCAAATGAATCCTTCACATTACCTATGTTCGAGACAAATTTGGCACATTTTTTAAAAGAAAGACAAGGCGTCATATCTTGGCCAATAATTGATGTATTTTAAAAATTCGAAATGCATTTCTTAAAGAGTCTTTAACTCAGTACAGCATGCTCATAAAAGCTGCCCTGAGAATCTATCACGCCTCCTCCATCCTAGGCGGAACCTCAAGCGAAATGGATTGCGATCTACTTTGCAAGACACCTTAACACAAGTTTGATCCTTGCAATTAACTAGTTCTTCATGTTGCAGTCGATATGGCTAGTGTCCACACATAATAGTCCAAGGCGTTTGTTACAGTCAGTCGAATTGTGGGGCTAAGTGTTAAAATCTGTGTAGTCATTGAATTTCTGAGATAGCACATTTTTTAGTTCCTTACATCAAGTGGCGTCGTGCTTTGTCTGGAGAGATTTCTATAAAAAGAATAAAAATGAGTTACTACCTTTTCGAAGGCATCATAATCACTAGAAATACACCCAAAGCCCGTTTTGCATTAAACAATCCGGCTCCACCCTTCCCACCCTAAAAAAGAGAAAAAGATTGATATGCCGTAAAACGAAAAAAAATCTATATATTAATACGATAGCGTGTGTGTTCTTTGGTGTGTCACGCTTACATCTGGGTCGTTTAATTGTTATGTTCTTCTATTTCTTGTCATAAATAATTTTACCAAGAATTCTTCATAAGTTTTGGTTTCGGTTTCGACTGTAGCTGATGGCACTTGAATCATCTATTTTTTTTTTTATAAATAATTTTATCAAGAATTCTTCATAAGTTTTGGTTTCGGTTTCGATTATGGTTAGAGGAACTCAAGTTATATATATATATATATATATATATATATATATATATATATATATATATATATATATATTCATAAGTTTTTATTTCGGTTTCGATTGAAGTTAATGTACCCAAGTCATATGGATATTTTTTTTTAATCGCAACTTTATAACATAAAAATCGATAGAACATTAACTCTATAATAATATATACGAAATCTGCAAGAATTAAATATCATATTTAAGCGTACTTTACGACCGGGCTTTACAGGACGCCCGTGCTGGCTTAGATAAATACTTTTGCAGTTTTAACAAAAAAGCTACAATATCAGAGCGTCTCTATTTACACTGAACATCTACAGAATGCCAACATCAATATATTACATATGAACGAGTCTCCTGTGGAATTTCCACTGGTCCCGCTAGTCTCAATGAATAATTTTTAAGCTTATGCCGAATCTTAATGCCATTTTCGTCAGTCATACCTACTAACCTGTTGCACCTGACACTTGATTATTAAAGTAAATTACTGCGAAATAATGTTCAAGTCTGAAAACGCAATGTTCTAACGTAACATTATTGATTAACAGAATTTCAAGGTTATGAAAATTCTGAAAAAAAATCTTGAAGAAAAAAAGGAAATTGTATTATTTAGATTATTCAGAGCACAGTTCTCTTCGTGATTGTTATTCGCACAACGTTTCAACCAATGTAACCTCCGAATTTCTTCAGGTGTATCTTGTCGAACTCTGGAATCTGCATGGAATTTCAATTGAAACCCTTTATTGAATCAGCGAGGATAGCATGCTCTCGCTGTGTTAGCGATAACTGGGTAGCAGTTGTATATTTTAGTATAACTCGCATTGAACATTGAATCTTAAACCCTCAGAAGAGTGCCATTTAAAACTGAATTTAACCTAGTACTTTATCCGCTACGTCACAGGTCTGAATAATCCAAATTATTAATTGTCATTTCAACCGTTCAGAAACGTAAAAATTCATGTTTTTGCAACGTGTGTTTAGCGCCACTTTGCTTGGGTGTACTGTGGCGCCAAATCAAACGCCGTAATCGACAGGAAGCGTTTTTATAAAGGGATGTTTAGGCAAGTAATAACTTTAGAATGTCGCGGTGCTACATCACTGCTCCTATTATTTTTGTAAGCAAACACGCTGGTCGGCAGAGACGGACACGAGATCGGCACTCATTATAATAAAAACTATTTTTAAATATCTAAATATTTATGGATAAATGTGTAATAATATATAATAATAAAAGGTCACCCGGTGTTGTCCGGTTATATAATACGCTTAAATATGATATCATAATTTATGCAAATTTCATATTTATTATTATAGAGCTAATTCTCTATCAATTTTATATTGTACCCATATTCTTCATAAATTATGATATTGTACCCAATGTATTTTAGTGATTTCAAGTTAAAAAAATGACTTGGGCGCCATCAGCTACAATATTTTTCAATTTTGACCACTTATTCGATATTTTCATCAGCTAAAGATCGAATTGAAAGAGAGTCACAAATAATTGCATTTAAATGGGCTTGGAATATTTAAAAGATCTCAAGGTTGTAATGTCTAAGACGGCAAGTGAATATCTGGTATCTGATAGCATGCCCCATTCTTATCTAGAAAAAAATGTTCAGAAAAATTATATATAAATGCAACTTTGTGCGTGAGAGTTCGTTCCTTATAGACTCTGAAACGGCTGAACAGATTTTCTTTAAAATTTATAGAACTTTAGTGTATAAGTGTGGGAGTGATGTTAATTAAGTTTTGTCTCAGAATACCTTCGATAATTGTCAATAATTGAAACCGTTATTTTAATTTATCTATCATCGGTAAAGCCATTTTTCCATGTCGTCGCTTAGCAACAATGATAGAACAACGGGCCGTGAAAATTCTACTGTGAGTAAGTTGATAGCGTGTTTTTTTTGTTTGTTTTTGTTTTCTTTTTTTTTTGCATGACGTGGTGTGTAGGTTCAAACTCCGCATGTAATTTATTTTTTCCATTAGCTACAAAGAATTTTATAAGACTGGAAAATTTACGTGTTTTTTTTTTTTTGTTTTTTTTTGTTTGTTTTTTTTTTTTTGTTTTTTGCATGACGTGGTCTGTAGGTCAAAACTCCGCACGTAAATTTATTAATTTTTTTTTTCGTTAACTGGAAAGAAATTTATATGAAATAATTTTATAAAAGAAACAGTAGGTGCAATCTAGAATATATTTTGGACTAAGTTACTGCATGGGGCATGTGAAGCTTCCTCCCGTGCGATTTCATAAATTTCGATGATAATAAAAATATAGGAGTGTGAAAAATTGGTTGATCATTATTTAATCCTGGGCAACGCCGGGCACTCATGCTAGTATATATATATATATATATATATATATATATATATATATATATATATATATATATATATATATATACTAGCATGAGTGCCCGGCGTTGCCCGGGTTTTTGGAGGTGTGTGTTTAGCAAAAAAAAAAGTGGTAGGAGGAAGGCAGGCTCGAACCCGTACCGCGAAGAAGGCAAAGAACGGGAAAATGGCTGACGTCTTTGCTATTACGACCACCGCCAAACCGGAAGTGACGTAGGTATAAATTAGGGCTAGACAATCGAAAAAGGAGAAGACTGTCGAAAATATCGGCGAAAAAAGCGACCCCCCTGTAGAAAAGTGCCCAGTTGAGGGTGAAGAAATTAATGTTTTAAGCCAATTTTTCGGTATTTGTCGTCTGAAGGGTCGAACTTGAAAACGATACTGATCGTGTGAAAATCCGTCGCCTCTGTTAAAAGTTTTAGGCAGATATGCAAACATACATACATACATTTATATATTTATAGCTCAAATTTTTCGACCCAAACGTATTAAATAACTTGCACTATCTCTGAATATACCCTTTATGCAAAATTTAAAATGCTTAGACCAAAAAATTTCTGAGTAACTTGGTTGGGACCGCAGAGGTCAATTCTTTTTAACTTTGGCCCCTATTATGACCCCTTAACATTTATTGTTTTGGGCTCAAATCAAGTTATTAAGTTACATCCATGTCCAAGGAACCTATATCTAAAATTTCAAGTGTTTAGACCCAAAATTGTCGGAGGAGTTTGGTAGAGTTCTCAAGAGTCAAATCGTTGAACTTTGACCCCTTACCAGCCAAATTTCTGGTCAAAAACGGATTACAAATATTTTCTCAAATCTCCATACCCTGTATATCAAATTTCGAGTATGTAGACCGAAAATTTACAGTTATTGTGTAGGGAAATGCACATAGACAGACAGACAGACAGACAGACACTTTTATTTTTATAGATATATAGATATATTGAATATTTGATATATTATATTGTTTTTATATTATTATATTTTATATATCATATTGTTTTATTTTTTTAATTATGTTTAAGGATTCTGTTTGAAGGATTCCAATTTGTTTCACCTGCCGCCAATAAATATAAAGTCAATGATTTATTTTCTCCCTGTGATTAAAAATATTGACAACTGTCGTCAATTCCAGAAGTCGATCCCGCCAAAAACCCTTATTGCATCAACTTAATATTTTTAATTATTTATATTTTTCTTTCCTTTTCAATTCATCAAAAGCTCGAGAGAGGGTCATTTGGTGCAAATTCTCACGAAATCAGTTGATACGATGAAAGAAGAGAAAAAGTCAATTACATCACAAAAAGAGAGGAAAGATTGGGCAGGTGAGGTAGGATTGGGCGAAAGAGAGGGCGAAAGAAAGAAAAGAAGGAGAAAGAGTGAAAGATGGAGAAACAGAGAGAATGAGAAAGAGAGGGAGAGGAAGGAAGAACGAAAAGAAAAAACGAAAGAAAGGAAGAAAAAGAAGGACTGAGAACATGAGAGAGAAAGAAAGAGAAAGAGAGGGAGACAGAGACAGCGAAAGAGAAAGACCGAAAAAGAGGGAGAAAGAAAGAGAGGGTGGGGAAGAGAGAAAGAGAGAGAGAGAGAGCGATGATATATTATGTCATCTCAATGTATTTCAACACATTTTTTTTTCAATTTTCTTATCATTTTATTTTGTTAGGGATGAAGCATTCTACAGAATAGCAGACATCCACCCGCTATCTCAGGCACTCTAACTGAGACAACTTTTAAAGATTGTAACCGTCCCTTTAAATATCATTATTTGTGTCTCTTTTGCAGTTAGCTCACTGGTTATATATTTACTATGTAGTTTTTGAAATTCTATTTCATGGGTCCGGTTACTGGTATGGTGGTAATCTTCCTAAGATTCCAGTTTCTTTTCTATGTCATACATAAGACCTTGGTATTTAGTTATCTTTACTCGCTTAGATCTATTTAACCCAGCATCATTGGGGGGCACTAACTTCTACTAAGGTTGCTTCTTTCTACTACGTGTGCCATATCACTGTGTCAGGTATTAAACCTTCCAGTTATATGTTGCGCTAACCAGAGCCAAACGGAAAGAGAATATTCAATTATTTTGTAAGCTGAGATAAATATATATATATATATATATATATATGTGTGTGTGTGTGTGTGTGTGTGTGTGTGTGTGTGTGTGTGTGTGTGTGTGTGTGTGTAAAACTATTATGAATAACAATGTTTTAAATCAATAATGCTTTCCTATCATTATAAAAATTCTTCAGATGTAACGAAAAAAATTGCTATAAAATAAGAAGATAATCTTTTTTTAAAGTGCGAAATGCCTCCTATAAGTTTCCAGACTGTTTTGTACAAGCATTTAAAATTGTAGTGAACTCTTGAAAATTCAGTATGTTATTTCTATACATGTTAGTAGGTGACTGCCCAATTTTATGATTTCAAGTTCAAAGGAACAGCTACAGCAGGAATTGGAATACACTCTACTAAAGCCTAATTGTCACAGCCGGTGAAGTTCAAAAACGAAATCTGGACGTAAGGCCACTTTAGAAGAACAATATGCAATAAAACTGTTTTAAACTTAGATAAAAATGCCACAGAAACATATGGAATTCTTTAGACTGCTTTTTGCCCATCTTGAATGAATCAAGCATCAGTATTTGAGTGGCATAAGGGATTCAAGGAAGGGTGGGATCAATGAGGAACGATGAGAAGGGTGGTTAGGAGTAAGGAAGTCAGAACACCAGAGTTGATTGGACAAATACAAGAATCTCATGTATAACGACCGTCTTGTGTCTATAGAGACAATAAGTGCACAGTTTGATGTCAGTGTGGGAACTGTACACACAATTATTCGTGAGAAACTAAAGACGCGGGAGATTTGCGCGAAGTTTGTCCCAAGGGTGCGTAGAAAAGAACAAAAAGAAAGACAATGTCATGACAACAGGGAGATGGTTGGCCTGATCAATTCAGACTCTGCAGTGGAAGCATGCTGGCTCTCCCAGGCCCAATGAGGCCAGACATAGCAAATCCAATTACAAACTTATGATGATCCTTTTTTGTTTAACAATACAAGCATAATCTACATGTGTTGTATAGCAGAGGGTTTCATATTGGAGATCATATATCGGGTACATGTAATACAGAGGTAACGGGTCCTGGATATGACATTAAACTATATCCAGTGATGAGGCCCCAGCTTGCGGGCTTTAGGGAGTGTGGAGCCACCCTTTCATTGCCATTGCTCCTAGGTCCACTCTGACCCGGAGTAGTAGTACCTGCTAGTGTCCCAACTATGGGTTAAATAGAAACCGACTTGAAAACAACAAATATATTCTATTAAAAAAATGTTTTCAAAATCTTTGGATTCGGCATTAAATAACCTGAAAAGAGTTGATATGCCGTAAAACAAAACCAACCAACCAGCCAACAGAGGTAACGATGAGGGAGACAAGACATTTATAACAGGGTGAGAGGGGAGAGAGACGGGAATTATTTATTGAAGGAATGTGTGATACTGTTCTTTTGCATCAGAGGGAATAATCATTACTTATGATGGAGGAGGGGGACAAAGTACTTGGAAGGGGGTTACACAAGGGTCATTTAAGATGATGATAGACAAAACGCATTTCATTTTAGTTGTTAAATGGCGACACAAAGACAACAGTTACAAAAATCGATGGTGATTCTTTATTTCATTTGACCGGTCGAATGATTTGATGTCCGGAATTCACATTGATTCTACATAGTTAAACTTCTACCCCTTCGCCTCTGAGGGGACCCTCCTCTGACCATGTCAGCTCTTTCCGACCAACTCGGCTGACTGTTCGAACTTTACTGTCCGCCCTGATCTGACTAATACTAGCTCCTATATTGAGAATTCCCTTTTTGCTATGACGTCAGATGTGTAGTTGCAAAACGTGACCAACTCACGTGGCCAAGCATACGTTTGTCCAAAACACACTTCTGAAAACAATGAATTATGAACTATCCTATTTTTTAACCTAACCTATTTTTTTTTACAATATATTTTTAATTTTATTGTTCATTATTTTCAGCTGACATTTTTAATTCAGTTTTCATAAAAGAATAAACAATCAAATACTTTTTACAATACAAAAATATTTTATATAGAATTTAACAATACCTAAATTGCAACATTCCAATTTCTAAATCTATTTCTGAACTTTGCTTATAAGGTTCGAGTCTCAGCTTATCCTAATCTCATTTTCCATTTATCTAATGTTCTTATTTAGATGGAAAGGGGACAGCCTTTTCTTGTAACACATGCAGTGGGGTCCCACTGGACAGATAGTCAACAAGGAATACTATGTTGAGGTGTTAAGGTAGTTAAGGAAGAAATTTCGTCGAAAGAGACCAGCACTCTTAAAATCGGGGCAGTATCATTTCTACTGGGACAATGCACCAGTCTACAACTCGATCCTTGTCACAGACTATTTGACTAAGATGGACACCAAGACAGTTCCTCACCCTCCCTATAGTCTATACCTTGCTCCCTGCGAGTTTTGGTTATTTCCTAAGCTCAAGGAAAACCTTAGAGGCTGTCATTATAAGAATTGAAAATTGAAGAGATAAAAGACTGTGACGACGGTCATTGACACGCTCACACTTCTATGGGGCCTTCCAGAAGTTGTTGGAAGGGTACAACAAGTATATTGCAGCCGGAGGAGATTACTTTGAAGAGTACTAGTGTTTCATATGTGTACTATCAATTAAAGTGCCTGTTACGAAAAAAGTCTGGAAACTTCTTGAAGGCATCTTGTACATCATACAACAAAAAAAGAAAACGTGACGAAAGAAAGAAGGAAACTGAAGAAGCGTAAATAGACGAAAGAAAGGAAAAAAATATGAAATAAATGATGAAGATTAAAGAATGAAACAAAAAAAAATGCAAAAGAGAGAAAAGGAAACGAAAAAAAAGGAATAAAGATGACGAAAGAAAGAAATAAAAAAAGAACGGCCGAAATAACATGAATAGATTAGGCTTTTGATCAATGGTTGTCTTCATAAATTTGCTAGCTAAAGAATGTAGAGAAATGTCCACTTGACTGAAGGATAAATTCTGGTCTTGCACTCTCCTTGGTTTTCATAAATAATTTTTAATATCGTATCCTGAGGTCATTCGTTAGTTTGACTTTTTATATGCAGACGACATAACTATCTATAACAGTTGAGCACTGATGACGAGATCATACTCCCTCTCTCTTTTTTTTCTTTCTGTCTTTCTTCCCATGCTCTCTCTCTCTCTCTCTCTCTCTCTCTCTCTCTCTATATATATATATATATATATATATATATATATATATATATATATATATATATATATATATATATATATATATATATATAACTAAAATTAAAAAACGCATCGAAGCACAAAAATTAGGAAATCCTGACTTCTGGAAAATCTACAACAGTGTAGTAAATAATGGGCAATCAACAATTCCCCCGCTAACCAAAAATCACGAGGTTGTTTGCTCAGCAACCGACAAGGCTAATATGCTTGCCAGCCGGTTTGCCTCGAACTCCACACTGGACCCATCAAACCACCCCCTGCCTGACTTTCCTTTGCGGACAGACGTCACGCTAGACGATCTAAAAATCACCCCTGCTCAGGTACAGGCTATCGTAAAAAACCTTGACACTTCAAAAGCATGTGGACCTGATCTCATCCCAGCTGTGCTATTAAAAAAGCGCTCAGCCGAAGTAGATCCAGTTCTCTCCAAACTCTACAACAAATGCCTTAATGAATCATGGATTCTGGGATGTTGGAAAACTGCTTCTGTGGTACCAGCATTCAAGAATTCTGGCGAAAGAACTGACCCATCAAATTATAGCCCCATTAGCCTCCTCCCACTTTTCGTCAAAATATTTGAGACCATAATTAACCATGCTCTAGTCCGGCACCTTACAGATGCTAAACTTCTGACTGACAAACAATATGGATTTAGACAAGCCCGTTCCACAGCTGACATCCTCACTGTATATACCATTCACTGGACAAAGCGGGGGAGGGTAGAGCGGTAGCTCTAGATATATCTAAGGCTTTCGACAGGGTATGGCACAAGGGTCTCCTCAGGAAAATTAAATCATACGGTATCACTGGTAGAATACTTAACATAATTAAATCCTTCTTAGATAAGAGAAAATCCAGGTTGTCCTCGACGGTCATACATCTAAACAGTGTGATATAAATGCGGGAGTGCCTCAGGGGTATATCCTTGGACCTCTATTGTTCCTAATATTTAGTAATGACCTCCCCGACAAAACTGCCTCTGAGATGGGTATATATGCAGATGACACTACACTCTATAACAGGCATGAGATGAAAACAAATGAACACATATCTAAAGAAATGGCAAAAACACTAGACGATGACGTCCAATCTGTAGTGGAATGGGGACAAAAATGGATGGTCACATTCAATGCTGCCAAGACTAAACTGGTTTCCTTCAATAATTACAAGAAACCTTCTCTGCCACCAATAGCAATGGCCAGTGACTCCCTGTCTGAGAGTACATCTTTCAAACTGCTTAGCCTAACGTTCACACAGGAAACATGAGTTGGAACAGTTGTATTGAAAACATTGCCAGGGCCGCTGTGAAAAAGGTAGGCTCTCTCTCTACCGTGCTAGAAAACTACTGCCACCTCAAAGTATCCTGTACCTCTATAATGCCACCATTCGCCCATGTATGGAGTATTGTTGTCACATTTGGGCTGGTGCATCTGCTACTAGTCTCTCGCTCCTAGACAAGGTTCAAAAGAGTGTCGTCAATCTGATAGGCCCTGAACTGCAATCTAACCTTCAGCCTCTGTCTCATCGACGAAACTTTGCATCCCTCTGCCTGTTCTACAAGTATTTTAATGGTGAATGCTCTGACGAACTGCAGACACTTATGCCCCCACGACGTAGACACCCTCGACAAACCCGACAGGCAGCTAAATCCCACCCCCACACAGTAGAAATCCCTAGATGTAAAAGATCTTTCTACTCCAGTAGTGTCTTCCCCAGAAGCGCTAAACTCTGGAATTCCATTCCAGGTTGCTGCTTCCCTAACTGTACTGACATGCAGAAGTTCAAGTGTAACATGAACCGACATCTTGCTGGCCAAATCCCAACATAGTGTCCCAGTAGTTGCTGCCCCTGATAGTAGCCCCCTACACCAAAGTGGCAATGTGCCTTGTTTGGGGTGAAAATTTAATAAAAAATAAAAACAAAAAAAATGAATAAAAATACACATCAAGTGCGTTTGAAAGCCAAATCACAACGTAATATTAGGAAAATAAACAAATATTTTACTCATTTGAAATTTATAACATAAATATATTTCGGAGCTACACTCCATCTTCAGTATATTGTTTTCTTTCTTTTTTTTTCTTTTCTTCTTTCTTGCCATGATGTAAAGTTGGAGAAAGCGCGCATTGTATCTCAGCGGTTGAATTTAGAAATGTTGGAACTGCGCGTAGGCGACTCCAGAATAACGTCTTCTGGAAAATATTAACCATGAATAATATCGTCAAGGGTATGAGTCCATATAAAAACGTTGATTTAATTTGAATAAAATAAAATACGCATCAAGTGCGCTTGAAAGCCAAATCACAACGTAATATTAGGAAAATAAACAAATATTTTACTTGTTTGAAATTTATAACATAAATATATTTCGGAGCTAAACTCTATCCTCAGTGGGCTGTTTTCTTTCTTTCTTCTTTTTTTCTTCTTCCTTTCTGTATGGAACTCACACCCTTGACGTTATTCTAGCGTTGCCTACGCATAGTTCCAACATTTCAAAATACAACGCGCGGCGCTTTACAAACAGACTTTTCTTTCTCCAACTTTACTACATGGCAAGGAAGGAGAAAAGAAAAAAAGAAAGAAAGAAAACAACATACCGAGGATGGAGTTTGGCTCCGAAATATATTTATGTTATAAATTTCCATCAAGTAAAATATTTGTTTATTTTTCATAATATTACGTTGTGATTTGGCTTTCAAACGCACTTGATGCGTATTTTATTTTATTCAAATTAAATCAACGTTTCTATATGGAACTCATACTCTTGACGATTACGAAAATTATTCATGGTTAATATTTTTCATAGGCGAAACAACTAATGAATTTATTACGATACAAGAGTGCTCAATATCGAAGTAAAGCAAGATATACTTTTTATATGTTTTGAATAAATATTTAAATGTCGCTACACATTCATAAACATGTTTCGGTCAGCCAGTTAAACTTAATCCCGTAATATATATTTATACGCCTATAGTTTTTTTTTAATAGTTTTTTTTTTGTGTGTATGTGTGTATTGATATTCATATTAAACCCCCTTTTTATTTATTATTTAAAAAGAAAATACAACTTTGTTTTATATGGATCGCGGAATTAAATTCATCTGCAAAAGATCTAGCTATTTTTCATATTCTTTTAAACATTCATTTTGATTAATTCCGTTTAGATTTTTCGGTTTCTTATGAGATGATCCTCTTTAGTTAATTATTACCTGTAATTATATTCATGCAGATATTCTACATGATTTATACTTACGTAAAATTTGCATTAAAAAATTTATAGTAAACACAAACCTTTTTCTATATTTATTTATGTATAAGTATGCATATTTGTTAAAAATATTTGCCTACCAAACAATTATCAAATAAATATACATATATCATTCTAAATATATATATATCATTCTAAATATATATATATTATCTCATATATATATATATATTATCCTAAATATATATATATATATATATATTACTTAAATATATATTATCCTAAATACATGTATATTATCCTAAATATATATATATATATATATATATATATATATATATGTACATATATATATATATATACTTATATATATCATGATGTTTTTAGAGATACAAAATTTAAACATTGCAATTAGGAAAGGAAGACTTTTATGATTCATGATTAAAAGTAAATTTGTATATATACAAATATATATATATGGTGGGGGGGGGTAAAACGTCTTTTCGAGAAGATGGAAATAAAGTTCTCGTAGAGAAAACAACACGCACATTGGCAGCAAAATAACATCCATGAACTGCTGAACTTATTTATTTGGCAAATTTCTCACTTAATCTACCTAACCAAGGCAGACGAAGATAAATTGGACATTTGGCTACTATATTCTCTTTCATTCGAGAGAATTCGGCCAATTTCTTTTAAATAGTTGACCTAATCACATCAAGGGGGTACCCATTTTTGGATAAAGTATCCGTAATTCTTTCTAATTCCTCATCTAATTTTGATTTGGAACAAATCATAAGGGCACGATGTGTTAGGGTCCAAATTAGATTTATCTTACGTTTTCTGGGGCAAAATGAATCCCAACGAGTGTACAAACCTGTAAACGTTGGTTTACGGTATATAGATGTTTGGTAACTAGATGGCGTTTTTGTTACCAATACATCAAGGAAGGCTATAGTTGAATTGCTCTCTCCCTCATAGGTGTACTTTAACGCGGGATGCATTCCATTGAGTAAGGAGAAAAAGGTGTTAGTTTTCACCTTTCCTAATTGCAATACTTATATATATATATATATATATATATATATATATATATGTATGTATAATCCTAAATATATATTAGCCTTAATATACACATGTGTCTGGGATAATTGTCTTGCTGGAAGATAAAGGCACGGCCGAATTCTAAATCTTGTGTACTCTTGAACACGTTTTGACAAAATCGTCGTGTATTTTGCCGCATTTATTTTCCCTTCTATGATTTCCATTTCTCCAACTCAATTTTCAGAAAAGCATGCCACTTTCACCTTTAAAATTTACAATAGGATGGTATTAGATGATTTCAATTCTGTGCCCTTTTTCCTCCATACACGCATGTGCATGTTTCTTCCGAAAAGCTCAATTTTTGTTTTATCTGACCAAATAATTTTGTTCCAGTTGTATCCCGATTGATAACGGTCTTTCTTGGTGATCTAGAATACAGGCCTATACGACTGATTTCTTGATTGTGTTCTTGCGTACTTCAATACCTGCCTCCTGCAAATCCTTCTGAATTTCTGAACGTGTCAGAAATGGTTCTTTCCTCGCGTTACGAGCAATTTAACGAGCAGTAACATCATTAAATTTATGTTGCCGACCAATTCTTAGAAGATTTTCAGTATTACTACCCGTTGTTTCCACTTTCTCGCGACAGCTTCAAATGTACTCACCACTAAATTTAGTTTTGTAGCTATTTTCTTGTTCCCCCTTTTTTTTTTTTTTAATTACATTTTCACCCAAAACAAAGCGCATTGCACCTTTGGTGTAGGGGCTACTATCAGGGGCAGCAACTACTGGGGCACTATTTTGGGATTTGGGCAGCAAGATGTCGTTTCACGTTGCACTTGAACTTCTGCATGTCAGTACAGTTAGGGAAGCAGGAACTTGGAATGGAATTCCAGAGTCTAGCGGTTCTGCGGAAGAAACTACTGGAGTAGAAAGATCTTTTACATCTAGGGATCTCTACTGTGTGGGGTGGGATTTAGCTGCCTGTCGGGTTTGTCGAGGGTGTCTACATCGTGGGGGCACAAGTGTCTGCAGTTCGTCAGAGCATTCACCATTAAAATACTTGTAGAACAGGCAGAGGGATGCAACGTTTCGTCGATTGGACAGAAGCTGAAGCTTAGATATCTTTATGCCTTCCTATGATTTTCTGCCGCGTATCATTAGTAAATTTCTTTTGTTTTAACCATTTTAAAACAGTAATGAAAGAGGCAACCTGCGTAGTGTCTGAGATTTGTAAACAGCTGATTGGTTGAAATGTGGCAAGATGAAATGACTTGTTAATAATGAAATTTGACAGTGTGTTAAATACTTTTGTATAATTTGATTTTTTCGTGAATAAATATTTGCCAACTAAGTATATCTTTATTTCTGTCTTAGTTTTAGATAAATTAATATCTGTTCAACGATTGAGTGTAAATTTTACTCAAATTAACTTGGTATTTCTTGAGAAATATGAAAAAAAATAAATAACAATATACTAAATACTTTTACTACCCACTGCCTCTAGCTTTGCCTTTTTTTCTGTTGTTCTTGGCCTTCGGACCGGGATCAAAATGTAGTATCCGTTCTGCAGATGCTGCACTTAAGATAATTTATACCAGTCATTGGAGGGGAAACCCTCTATACTGGGACAATTGTTATTTTTGGTAACCAGAGTGCCCTCTTTTTGCCTACTTTTTGGGGAGCTGGTCTTTACCCCATATTAAAAACGGCCTTTAGCCTAATTTGACTTGGTGTGAAAGCAAATAAATACATATATATACATTATTATACATGTACACATTTTCATATATATATATATTAAATCCCCGAAACAGTGTTTCATGGTAAACAACTGATGATCCCTTGAAAAATAAAAAAATTGGTATTATAGTAAATTCGAGAGAGTTGATGCAGTGATTGCAGGTGATTAAATGACTTACTGACTAAGTGTTTTTTTTTGTTTTTTTTTTAACGAATGATAAAAAGTAATTTTTTGTGTAGTTTCAAATGTTAAAAAGACTTCAAAGACTATATATATATATATATATATATATATATATATATATATATATATATATATATATATATATATATATATATATATATATTACACTAGTCAATAACAAATTTGTTTTTTTAGGACGAATCTGACGTGTTGAATAAAAGAAATCATATTGTTTTGCTCAATTAGTTCAAGCTTTTTAGATATAGCCATATGTGTTTTTGAAAATGGAAATGGTCATTTACGCAGGAACTGATAGTTCTGTGTTATTATGTCGAAAAGGGATCAGTTTGAAGTCATAAAACCTAGTAATATTCCAAATATGTTTTGCTAAGCATACACGATAAAGGAGTGACCTGTGCAGGAAGAGTTGGTGATTTGCAAAGAAAGGGACGTCATCAACGACCCTCAGGTGGACGGAAACACCATTTCACATCCAGCTCGGCTCAATCAAGCAGTTCATCGAGGCGCTGGACAAGGATGATAGCTGCTTTACTTATTTGTGTAAGGCTTTTTCATGATTGACCATGGGAAAGTTGAAATCTGATAGCGTTGACGGTCCTCAGAGAACAAGAGTTCGAAAACTCAATGAACGAAGTAGAACTGGACGCGTGGAGGGCATTTGTTCTCGAAGTGTCAACAATAAGGCCAGAAACTACGCGGAACTTGTTAACAACATGCTGACTTCTTTCAGAGACCTGCAACATGAGCGTCAAGATACATTACCTATTTTCACATATGGACCGGTTTCCTGAGAACCTGCGTTTAATGAGTGACGAGCAGAAGAGATTTCTTCAGCAACTGAAAGAGATGGAGACCACGTATCACAGTCGCTAAGACGTAATCATCATGGCTGAAAATGTGGAAATCTGAAGAGAGAGAGAGAGAGAGAGAGAGAGAGAGAGAGATCCCTGCCGCTAAGCATTGCAGGAGTATAAAGCAACGGAAGTTCAAATCATGAAAGCTTAAAAATAGTGAAGCAACATGCAATTTACGTGTGCTTAATTTTTATCAATGCATACCGTTAAGTTTACACTAATCGGCGTTTCTATCAGGTAATCAATATATTTTGTTGTCAAAATATTGTTTCTCTTAAAAATATATTTAGGATGATATATGTTGATAAAATCAGTTGATAATGCAGCAAAGATGTAATTGACTTTGTTACAAGACCTATCTGATTTTTTTTTCAAATCAACTTGGCGCGAAAATATACATGGAAAATGTAAGAAAAATAAATATAAAAGTAATTATAGAAAAGAGTGCAGCTGAAGTTCAAAACTAGATCTTTTTCGAACATTACTTTCTTTCGAACTTTAAGATACTTGGTTCAGTTGAGACTTACAGAATTAATAATAATTATTCTTTTAGATGTTATTCATCCGGACCAACGCCGATCAAAACTATACCAACATTGTAGAATTTTGTTTTAACTGGACAAAGAAACAAACATACATGTAGACAACTGTCTTTTGTATTATAGACTAGCAGTGCTACCTGGATTTACCCGAGGCAAAAGTGTAAGATATTTCTGTTAAAACTGTTATCTTATTCTTTCCCACTCCTTTGTTTTCACCTCTTCACTTCTCTTCTTCTCGAACCAACCCATTCCCCTCTCTGGAAGTGCACTCACAGACGACTTGTTTTTATACGTTCTTCAAGGAATCATTCAACATAAGGGAATTAAATCCTTGATTAAAAAAATAGTTGTTTCCCTTTAGTTATTACATCAAATGGCTGGAAAACTTGCATCATTTTGAGATCAAGATTATTTTCTGAATTTTAGATATTATACATCCACGACAACACCAATCAAGAACATACTAACTTTGCGACTGCTTGTTTTGTCGTTTTTTATCTTTATTTTTAGTCAGACATACAAATATACACATATACACACAGGCAACTGCACTTTATATAATAGATTATTATAGACTAGCCGGGGGGTGACCGGCTTTGCCCGGGCGTAAAATACGATTAAATATGATATTTTAATTTGTCCAGATTTCGTATATATTCTTGTAGAGTTGTGATTTAAAAAGTTAAAAAAAAAAGTATTTAGGTGCCATCAGTTAGAATCGAAACTAAAACTGTAGCATTCAAAGCTGATGACGTTACCACTGTACCAACGTGACACGCATATGAACCTATTAAAAATTAAAAATAAAGTAAAATGAATGTACAAAATGTTTAACGATTTTTTAAATTTTGACCTATTTTTTTTTTACCACTTAATAACAATTTTGAACCGACGAAAGACCCAAAGAACGGTCCGTAAAAAATCCATTTGAGGTCCCTGATGCCGCTCTGCTACTTTTAGTTTCGGTGGAGATAGAGTTTGAAAATATAGAGACAGACAGACGGACAGATAGACAGACATTTAGCTGTTTATATATTAGATCTATATATTGTTTCTTCTTTCTTACCACTGATAAATTCAATTGTGTTATTAGACGTTCTTATTTCGGATTTGTAACGCCTACAAAAGAAGAAAAAAAAGAATTTGCGGGGGAAATGACAATTATGCCTTTTTATTTTTACCGGAAGTTCTCTAAATGTCCTTTTTTTTCACATACTTCTTCATGGCGCTCTCTTTAAATCGACGAGAATTTTCGTTCACGAAGATAATTAGAACGAGCATTCTTTAAATTTGTCCGTTCTGTCTACGCATTGTTAAGCATTATTTCAAACGTGACACGTTGACTGATAGACGCAGCTTCTTAAAGGGGTTAATGGACGCGTGTTTAAATTAAGAAGCGTCCTTTTAATTTGAAAATGAAATTGTCAAACAAGAAATTCTTCTAGACTGAGGTAATTTTTATTTTTCTCCAAATCCAAACTGCCCCTTTTGGGGAGTTTTATTTTTCCATATATATAAAAAAAAATTGTGTAACTCGGAATTCATTTCGAAGCGATCAAAAGAGACCCCTTTTTTTGATCTTCAAAATAATGTGTGAATTTTTTTCTCCAATTTAAAAATACTATTTCAAATTAAAGAGTGACCCAGAAACAAGCAGATGGTCTGACGGACGGAACTTTTAATATAGATACTTGGACACATCCAAACTGACAATAAATGGAATGTGCTCAGATGAACTCATAGCACTTGTGCCCCCATAGACGTACATACTACCGACTAATCGAAAAAGCTGAAAAATCTCACCCCTTCACTGCTTAGATCTCTAAATGCCAGAGAGATGTCTACTCCCTTGGACTGCTAGGTTTTGGAATTCCTTCTCTATTTCCTGGAGCTCTGGTTGTACTAAACTGCTGAAGTTTAAATGAAATGTGGAGATACCCCGCTACTCAACTCCCCACAGTCCCTTGTTAGACACGATCTCAAATAGATTCCAAGTGGCAATATGCCTTGCTTGAACTGAAAAAGAGTTTTTAAAAACTCAACGGCGAATTTAATTTTGATTAGTTAAAGTTGAAAGGGGGTGGAAAATAGAAATACAGTAAGGGTCAAGCATTTATTTTAAAAAGGGCGTTAGAGATAGATAAATGGATACAAGACAGAGAGAGATAGAGAGAGATTAAGATAGATAGATAGATAGATAGATAGATAGATAGATAGAGAACGTGAGATAGATAGATAGATAGATAGATAGATTGATAGATAGATAGATAGAGAAAGTATGTGTGTGTGAGAGAGAGGGGGAGGGAGAGAGAGTTACTTTACGAGGGTGAGCGCGTCATCTCTCTCTACGGCGAACGATGCTGCTCCTCCGGTTGCCAGAGAAACAAGAGCCTTCGTTTTGGAGAACCACTTTGCCGGCTTTTAAGAAACGCAAAGAAAGCTTTTAGCGAATTCTTTCGATTTGAATCCTAGTGAACGCAAATAATTAGTTTGTGTTCGGTGAATGATACGCGCGTCATCAGTCTCGTCTGTAAAAATCGCATGCTCGATTAAAACTACGGTTATATCACCTATTTATGTCGATGTATTTGCTGTTTCCTCTATGACCAGAGCGCGTCAAACTCATTTCCTTATACACTAACACATTATTTCTCTATCTAATAAAGTTAAGTAAGTTCAATTCTTGATTTAAGCCTAGATAACATTGCATTTGAAAATTAATATTTGATTCTGTTTAGCTAGTAAGATAATACAGAGTGCGGCAAAAACATTTCCCACATTTTGACATGCGATCTTCACAGTCACGCTCGTGCAGTTTATCAGCAATCATTAATTTGTGTGGATGGAACTGCATATCAGTGTGTAGAATTCTTCTGACTGTTCGATCAGACAATCCCAAGGCCAACGCATGTTTGCGAGCTGAACGTATAAGAGACTGAGTAAGAGACTGTATATGATATTAAGTAAGAATGTCCTTTGACTTTAGACCTAAATAGCATTGTACGTCTCTCTCTTTCTTTCTATCTATCTCTCTTTCTATCTCTCTCCCCTCTCTCTCTCTCTCTCTCTTTCTTTCTATCTCTCTTTCTCTGTCTCTGTATCTCCTCTAGATATACTACTGAGTTTCATCATGGCTTCGCGGTTGTTTTGAAATTGGAGTTGTGATTTCTGTTTGCCATGTGAATTCCGCTGTTGCAACACTGACTGAATTATACAACAACTCTGAACTGATACAACGAGTGGGACAATCACGGCCTGTGCAGTGGACGTACCAGTGCATGTTCAACATGGTTATTACATTAAAAGTCATTAGAATACCAAAGTCATTTTTTCTAATCTACTAGTGTTTATCAAATGTTTTTAAACATTCTTTCTGGAATAACGTTGCGAGGCTGTCTTAGCTCTATCGCTATTTTCATAGCAAGTGCTCGTCTGGGCTTCAATCTATGGTCCCCCTTTCTAAACTTTCACAAAACAACTTGACTAGCTATAACAACTATCAACAATTTTCCCCACTCTCTATTTATGCCGAAATCTAAACGTAGATTCTATGAACAAAACTTCCATAGAACTGCCCGCCTGTGGAACACTGTCCAACTGGCCTGTTTCCCGGCCGAATTACAATATGGTAGCTTTCAAGTCCAATGTAAACAAGTTCTTGTTGAGCCGTCCACTTAAATAATCCAAATTCTACCCAATCCGCACCATAGACGCCTACTATGTTACGCTCTTACATTCAATTACCCTTATCCTCGAGTTGCGTTCGCGCCTTGATAAAACGTTACTCCCTTATAAAAATATAAGAGAACAAGGCTCATTCGAACAAATGATCGTGCATTTACAACCAAATATAACCACTCATGTAACATCCACTAACCTTGCTTTGCCTAACCTACTTATCACATTAAATGTTGTCAGAATACCAGAGCCGTGCACTCACATGTCTGTGCAAATGTTTCTTTGTCTGTTAACTAATTTTAAGCAATTAAAGATATGAACATACAAAAATCGTTGGAAATGATCCTCAGATCGATTCAAATTGTTCTACAGTTGTTGTATAGTTATCGTTTTGTTTTGATAATATTATTTCTAGTTATATATTGAAATATATAAAATAAAAATAAGTTGTTATATAGTTAAATATTATTTTTAAATAACAATATGTAGTTAGAAGCAAATAGCTTTGGATTAGTAAGGCAGTTTCTAGCGTTGACCATAATGTTTATCCATTTATTTATTTATTTTTATTATCGTTTATGTTTGAATTTGTGTTTTGAAAACTGAAATGAATCATAAATTTCTGTCGTGACGCCCAAAAGTAGAATTATTTTTTTATGTAATGTCTTCAGTTCTATTTATGAGAAAATTCCCATCGGTTAGTTGAATGTTGATAGAACCTTAGCTTGAATGTCTCAAGATTTTGGGTTCGATTTCCAGTCATGGAAATTGTTTTTATTGTGTCGCAAATTTATTATTTACTATTAATGTAATACTAGAGGGACCTGTGGAAATTCTGCAGGGAACTCGTTCAAATGTAATAAATTCATATTGACATTCTGTACATATTCAGCGTCAATGGAGACCCTCTTATATTATTTTGCTTTTTTGTTAAAATTTCAAAAGAATTTATCCAAGCTAGCAAGGACACCCGCCGTAGCCAGGTCGTAAAATACGCGTAAATATGATATGTTAATTCTTGCAGATTTCGTATATATTATTATAGAGTTAATGTTCTTTCGATTTTTATATATTATAAAGTTGCGATTTCAAAAATTAGAAAAATATATATCTATATGATTTGGGTTCATCAGTTGAATCAATACCGAATCCCAAACTATATATATATATATATATATATATATATATATATATATATATATATATATATATATATATATATATATATTGGCTCTTGTTGGCTGGGACGTTGGTTCAGTTGTGGGCATAATAATACGGAACTTCAATGAACAAAGTTTCTTCGCAAAAGCTTCCATCCCTCCTCTTCGACGTCTGAAAACTTATTGAAAACAATGACATCAAAAGAGAAATACCATGTAACACAAACGATATGTGTGATACGTAAAAAAGTGCCAGTATTAATACTTTTATTTTATATATTGTTTCTTTTTTTTTTCAGACATGATGTCACTGGGGAATACTCGACTAATTGCTTTTTTCACCTTCTGCATGGTTATCACTTTAATATCGGGTAAGTATAATGCCATATGTTTATCTGTCCGTCTTTCTGCCTCTCTTTCTCTCTCTCTCTCTCTCTCTCTCTCTCTCTCTCTCTATATATATATATATATATATATATATATATATATATATATATATTTAATTTTTTATTTCCATACTTTGTGGACCAGGCCGACGCATACCCCACAATTTTAATGAACCACCGTTCTGCCAGATCAAACATACCCATTCTTATGCCTCGATACATCTTCTATTATTATATGCGATCAGTTTTTTAAAATAGTCAACAATATAGGGACCTATTCGTGACTAGACACATACACACACGCATTCAGCTTTATATTATATATATATATATATACATATATATATGTATGTATATATATATATATATATATACATATGCATATATATGGTGACCCCAAAAAACAGAGGACATTCAATTGTTTTTCTGAGCATTTTACACACAACGGAGAAAAAAGGCCAAATACCCTAGTGTTTTGATGTGATGTTTTGAATATAATAAACTAGTTATGAACAAAGTTTCATTCCATTCGGACAAAACACTAAGAAACGGGGCCTAATTAGGGTTGGGGCCCGTTTTGTGGAGGTGACCCTGTATATGTATACATATATATATGTATATATATGTATATATATGTGTGTATATATATGCATATATATGTGCATATATATGCATATATATGTATATATATGTATGTATATATATGTATCTATATATATATATATATGTATATATATGTATATATATGTACAGTAAATTTATTTATACAAACATTGATAGCTACATATGTGCATGCATGTTTCTGTAATCCCCCGTTATTGTGAAGATTACGTCTTCAGGCCAAGAATTTTCCTCGAAAACTGAAACTCAAGATACAAAAATATTTTCTTATATCCCTTACAAAATTAAAATCTTGTTCTAGAATAGGGGGGATAGTTGGAATGGGGGGGGATAAACAATGCCTCTAAACAATCCATTTATTTCGAACTTTTATTCTTTTCATCTTAACTTCTGTATGGACAATTTTTATTTTTATTCTTTTTATAACCTAAAAATTTGGTTTGGCGTCGTAAAATACTTGAGAAGTCAGACAATATGTCGCCTATAACCAACGGTGAAACTTTAAGCGCTCAGCAATTCCCAACGGCCACCCAGTATGGGGAAAATGATATTTCCGATTTTCACACACGCATATTTCGGAAGTAAACACACACACACACACACACACACAGAGGAGTGGATGAATACCTTTTGTGTATTTCTTTACACACACACACATAAAAATATAAAAGTGTAAGAAAACCAAAAAAAAAAAAAATGCAACAACCACAGTATATACATGCACAAATATATAGGATCACATACATCCGCGTACATATATACATAGATATACACACAGACACACATCTACAGATACACATCCATATATTTACACTAAACGTAAATATATATCCATATAATATACATATATACTTATACATGTAGTTACACCCACACACATATATCTACATATATAACCATATACATACACGCATAACATATACGTATACGTAGAAACATATAGATACACACATACATGCATAGTACATTTACTTATACACACACACATACATATACGGAGGAAACTATTTCGACACGAAACATAAAATAAAGCTATGATTTATTTTAGAGAATTAAGTCATTTAGCAGCAAATTTCCACTAAGTTATTACATATATAGCGAAAAAACACACACCTTATCACATAAGGTTTCATTCACGCATTGAACACTGCATACACTCCCAATGTATGAAAGTTACATATAAACCCACATATACACACATGCATACATATAGGCATACATATAATACAAATACATACTCATACACACATCGGCATACATACATGTACAAATATATACATATATATATATATGTATATATACATATATATACACATACATATACACATATATACACATACACATACATAAATATACATATCTACATATACCCACGCACATGGACACATATATATAAATATAAAAATAATTATCGTCGACATACATGCAGACCTGTGATTAATCAATAGTTAGTATTAAAAAGATTGCGTATTTTCAACAGTATGACCCACTACGTAAGCTTGCGAGGAAATATTTAATGTCAGGACAAAGAAATACGAAATGATATACAAACGTATATACTGCTGTGATTATACCAATACTAATAAACTATCAATTAGAAATTTTTAAATATCTAAAGACAAACCTAAAAACCTGTAGATCATAATCCCATTTACCTTTACGATACACACATATATACACATATACATGCATATACACGTATATATACATTATATACACACATAGATACAAATACACACATACATATACATATATACACAAACCCAGAGATATATATATACAATACACACATAAGATATATATATATATATATATATATATATATATATATATATATATACAATACACACTGAATACTTGATGCTTCACCAGGGCTATTAAGGGTATTTTTATCGTGACGCCATCATTAGATGGGGTGTCTACCACGGCTTAAGAGAATCCCATCTATCCTCGAGAGAAGGGTAAACCCCGCCAATTTCTCAACATGGTATTTTACCTCGCGGTACATACAGCGCTTCGCCTTCCCAAATGATCATCCATCTGGTACTGGCCAGGCTCAAGGTTGCTTAACTTCAAGTGTATTAAATAGTTTTACATATAGTTTCACACGATTCGACATTGCTCCTTCCATGGCTGGTTGACTCATACTTCAAAGCGATGAAAACCGCAATTAGCTACAGATCAACCTAGAATGATTTTTTTCCGTTCAGATCAATCACATATATTCGATTAACCAAAGTCGGATCATCACAAGCACAACATGTTTTTTTTTTTCCTCGATTTTTTTATATAATTTTCTTTTAAATTTCTAAACTATCGCGGAAACCCGGTGTTAGCCGGGAGCAATGTCTTTAAACATGCAAGTGTTTCGAAAATGTGTTATCGCATACAGACAGTTAGGTCGAAAGGAGAACGAAAACAAAAAACAAAAAAGAAAAAGATCTCTTCGGAGTTCTCTATTTTTTGTAGACGTTTTATTTGAAAGAGAAAATATTTTTGAAGCACACATGAAAGACTCGTTTGGCAAGTTCCAAGAGGAAGACAAACATTTGGCAACTGGAAAATTTTCTTCCAGGAAAAAAAAATTCTGTTTCGTTTCTTATCTTTTTTCTTTTCTTACTATCATCTGAGATAACAATTTTCTATCTATTGAACTACGCAGATTGGACTATTAACATTATATTTCGATGAATCTACAAAGACGCGCGCGCACACATACACACACGCATACATATATATTAATTGATTAATGAAATTCAGGTATACAGTTAATATGCAATATAGCCAATTAATTCTAAAAAGTTCTCAATATATGTGTAGAGCTTTTATATAAATAACATTATATAAACATCGTAAGGGGTCTACGCGGATCGATCAATGTTTCAACATTTTCATATTTCGCCAGGACACCAAGTGAATTTCGTAGTCAGAAGATAAACAATTCTGGGAAAATTGTATTCTATCTTGTGACTACGAGATTCACTTGGAGTCCTGAAGAAACATGAAAATTGCGAAACATTTATCTGTCCGCACAGACTCCTTATAATGTTTATAATTAAACGGAAACTCTGTTTTATTTTTAGAATGTCTGTTTACACACACACACACACACACACACACACACACACACACACACATACACACATACACTACACACATATGTGTGTGTGTGTAAGTAAACAAAAAAGGCAGAAAAGACGTATGTGTAAACAAGTAATAAATAGTAATTATTACTCACTACACTGATAATTGCGTAAGGTGTAAATGTGATGTAAGTAAAATAATCGATTGGCTGCTCTAATCGGGGACCCACAGCGATGCACCGGGAGAAATCTTCACATGCCTTTCCGTATTGACTTAGTCTACAGTACAGTGTAATTTATATTGCACTGCAGAGAACCTACTGTAGATTTTATAAAAAATTATTTTATATAATGTGCGTGCGTGCGTGTGTGTGTGTGTGTGTGTATGTGTGCGCGCGCGCGTATAAGCAAACATTCTAAAAAATAAAATAGAGCTTCCGTTTAATTATGCTATTTTTACGTTTACGGTTTGTCTTGTTTCTTATATGTGAAAATAAAAAGCTAATATCTACATTGGTTTTACGATTAATACTCTATCCCGCTGCCTTACTATGCATCTTGTGAATTCCAGCTTAATTTTTCAACATCTACAAAAAATAACTGTCCTCTTCACATAGTTTCACTATATCTCACTCCCTATCACAAATGGTTACGTTTCCAACCCGTTTCCCTGACAAGCAAGAACAATACGCATCACTTCTAGATCTGTTTCTGATCACAGTTCCCGATAAATTGAATAACAAATGCTGACAGCCCACTCGGGAGCGCTGATCATGCAGTGATAATGGTCGAAATCGCCCTAAACTCTAGAGCCAAAACTAAAGAGCCAGTGCTCAAAACAACGAGATATTATAAAAAGGCTGGCTGGGAAATGATCAGAGATCTTATCAGAGATGCCCCATGGGGAAATATTTTTCTCTTCCTGCTGAACAGTGCGCAAATGAGACCACTGAATGGTTCAAAACGGCAATTGAAGAACATGTTCCCATACGGAAATTTTATAGCAAGCCCACTCTCCCCAATGGTTTACTTCTACTTGCGCAACTGCCATTGCTCAACTACCGCAGATTTAACCGACAGAAGTCCAGATTTAACCGACATAAGTCCAGTTCAAACAGACAGAAGTATATAGAAGCTAGAAGTAACGTTAAGAAAGAAATAGTGATAGGTCAGAGAGAATTTACTGAAACCACTAAAAAACGCATCGCAGCACAAAAATTAGGAAATCCTGACTTCTGGAAAATCTACAACAGTGTAGTAAATAATGGGCAATCAACAATTCCCCCACTAACCAACAATCACAAGGTTGTTTGCTCAGCAACCCACAAGGCTAACATGCTTGCCAGTCGGTTTGTCTCAAACTCAACACTGGACCCTTCCAACCACCCCCTGCCTGACTTTTCTTTACGGACAGACGCCACTCTAGACGATCTAAAAATCACCCCTGCTCATGTACATGCTATCATAAAAATACCTTGACACTTTAAAAGCATGTGGACCTGATCTCATCCCAGCTGTGCTATTAAAAAAGTGCTCAGCCGAAGTAGCTCCAGTTCTCTCCAAACTCTACAATAAATGCCTTTACAAATCTTGCTTTCCGGACTGTTGGAAAACTGCTTCTGTGGTACCAGTATTCAAGAATACTGGCGAAAGAGCTGACCCATCAAATTTCGCCCCATTAGCCTCCTCCCACTTTTCGCTAAAATATTTGAGACCATAATTAATCATGCTCTAGTCCATCACCTTACAGATGCTAAATTTCTGACTGACAAACAATATGGATTTAGACAAGCCCGTTCAACAGCAGACATCATCACTGTAATCTCTGAACATATATACCATTCACTGGACAAAGCGGGGGAGGGCAGAGCGGTAGCTCGAGATATGTCTAAGGCTTTTGACAGTGTATGGCATGAGGGTGTCCTCAGGAAAATTAAATCATACGGTATCACTGGTAGAATACTTAACATAATTAAATCCTTCTTAGATAAGAGAAAAATCCAGGTTGTCCTCGACGGTCGTACATCTAAACAATATGATATAAATGCGGGAGTGCCTCAGGGGTCTATCCTTGGACCTCTGCTATTCTTAATATTTATAAATGACTTCCCTGACAAAATTGTCTGTCAGATGGGTATGTATGCTGACGACACCACGCTCTATAACGGACACGACAGGAAAACCAATGAACACATATCTAGAGAAATGGCAAAAACACTAGAGGATGACGTCCAATCTGTAGTGGAATGGGGACATAAATGGATGGTCACATTCAATGCTGCCAAGACTAAACTGGTTTCCTTCAATAATTACAAGAAACCTTCTCTGCCACCAATAGCAATGGCCAACAACTCTTTATCTGAAAGTATATCTTTCAAACTGCTTGGCCGTACGTTCACAGGAAACATGAGGATGAACAATTACATTGAAACATTGCCAGGGCCGCTACGAAGAAGGTAGGCTCTCTCTACCATGCTAGAAAACTACTAACACCCGAAAGTATCCTGTACCTCTATAAGGCCACCATTCGCCCATGTATGGAGTATTGCTGCCACATTTTGGCTGGTGCATCTGCTACTAGTCTCTCGCTCCTAGACAAGCTTCAAAAGAGAGTCGCCAATCTGATAGGCCCTGAACTGGTATCTAAGCTTCAGCCTCTGTCCCATCGACGAAATGTTGCATTCCTCTGCCTGTTCTACAAGTATTTTAATGGTGAATGCTCTGACGAACTGCAGACACTTGTGCCCCCACGACGTAGAAACCCTCGACAAACCCGACAGGCAGCTAAATCCCACCCCACATAGTAGAGATCTCTAGATGTAAAAGATCTTTCTACTCCGGTAGTTTCTTCCCCAGAAGCGCTAGACTCTGGAATTCTATTCCAGGCCACTGCTTCCCCAACTGTACTGACATGCAGAAGTTCAAGTGTAACGTGAAGCGACATCTTGCTGCCCAAATCACAACATAGTTCCCCAGTAGTTGTTGCCTCTGATAGTAGCCCTCTACACCAAAGTGGCAATGTGCCTTGTTTGGGGTGAAAATGTAATAAAAAAAAAGAAAAGTCCTTGATAGTAACATAAAAATAATATGTTCCGAAATGAATTTTAAAAAGATAAAACTCCTCAAAAATCGAGAATTAAAAATATTGCCTCTCAAAACAGTATTAATATTTTTAAATGTTTGGCGTAAAACTACTCCTGTCTAATGACTCAAATTTGGACAAACAGAATTAATTCCATTATCCGTCTCCCACACTCTGACGCCGTACTATCTACCAATACTGCCATTAGATTATGCAGATTTCTCTTTTTCTCAAGCCTCGTTTATTTGTAGATGTTTCACCAAAACGTTCGTTGCTCCTATGGAATTTATATTCATTTTTTTTAACTTTCTCACAAAAAATAAGAAGCAGAATACAAAACAAAAAAAAAGTAAAATTAAAGAGGAACATTTCAATTCATAATTGCTGCCAAAATACATACAATTCATATATATATATATATATATATATATATATATATATATATATATATATATATATATATATATAAGAACTGCCGACTGTCAACACGACGGTTCTAGGTTCAATCCTTGACTAGGGAGAGATGCTAGTCTAGCGGCACTGATGAGTTGTGGTACAACGAAACAGAACTGTATGTCGATGACTACAAATATATATATATATATATATATATATATATATATATATATATATATATATATATATAGTAATTATTACTCACTACACTGATAATTACGTAAGGTGTAAATGTTATGTAGGTAAAATAATCGCTTGCCTGCTCTAGTCGGGGACACACTGCGATGCACCGGGAGACATCTTTACATGCCTGTCCGTATTCTTAGTCTACAGTACGCTGTAGTCTACATTGCACTTACTAGATTTTATAAAAAATATTTAAATTAAAATGAAAGAGAGGTTCTGTTTAATTATGCCTTTTTTATGTTTTCGGTTTGTCTTGTCATTTTCTTTTATGTGAAAATAAAAAGCTAATATCTACATTGGTTTTACGATAAATACTCTGTCCCGCTGCCTTACTGTGAAATTGTGAATTCCAGCTTAATTTTTAAACATCTACAGAAAATAACTGTCCCCCTTCTCTTAAGAGAAATTTTTTTATAGTAAACATAAAAATAATACATTCCGAAATGAATTTTAAAACGATAAAACTCCTAAAAAATCCAAAATTAAAAGTATTGCCTATCAAACCAGTACGAATATTTTAAAATGTCTGGCGTTACAGGCGTATATATATATATATATATATATATATATATATATATATATATATATATATATATATATATATATATATATAGGGTGGCCTAAAAGTAGGTTTACCGTTATTTAATATTTGAAATTTTATAACTAGGTTATTTGAAAAACTTCAAATAGTTTAAATATTTATTTGAAATTCGACACCAGAACAGCGGGAAATTCATTATACATGTTAACATAAAAACAATTTTATCTCTCAGATGTTCAAAATGTCCTCCTTCAACATTGCAACATTCTTCAAATCTCTCCAGGACACTCTGACACACTGTGCGACACAAATTCCGATCTTCATCAATTTCTGTGAATGCGACATGAATGTAATCTTTTAAATCATTTATTGTTTTGGGTTTCTTCTCATAAACCTTGTTCTTAACAACAACAACAACAACAACAACAACAACAACAACGACGACAACAACAACAACAACAACAAAAGAAATTCATTGGGGTTAGGGCAGGTGAACGTGGTGGCAATTCGTTGCTGCCCATTCTTCCGAACCAACGCTGTGGAAAAACTTGGTTAAGGTAGTCTCTTACTCTAGACGCATAATGTGGTGGTTCTCCATCCTGCTGAAAGAAATGTTCATCAAAGTCAGGTTTAGTTCTGAGTTGTGGTACTACTACTTCACGAAGCATGTCCAGGTAGTTCTCCCCATTTACAGATCCATTAAAAAAAACGGGCCGAAGCTGTGTATGTAAATTAGATCTGTACTCTGTGGAGTATTTTATATTACTTGTACATTTTAATTAGCAAGTAACTTCACCCATATAAAAAGTAGTTTAATAACTGTAAACCTACTTTTGGGCTACCTTATATATATATATATATATATATATATATATATATATATATATGTGTGTGTGTGTGTGTGTGTGTGTGTGTGTGTATTTAAATAAGGGGGTAGTCACCAACAATATGTATTTTTTAACATTATTTTATCATTCCGTGTCTTGTCTTTTCATTGAGAATTATGTTTAGATCATTGTAATAATGTTTTTAAATCATTGGAATCGTTTTTAACGCGTTTCAGACGTTCTGTGAAGCGTCCTTTTCAGAAATTATTTTCAAAATGTGTTGGAGATATAAAAATAGCATTTTCTAGTTCATTTGAAGTGTTTTCAAGGGGTGGAAACGTGTAAGTGTCTACTATTCATTGGAATGTTCAATTTTTATTACTCTTTTATTGGGGGCTGTGGCGAGTCGGCTGTGGTCACTCCTGTGTTGTGTTTCTCTCTCTCACTCGCTCCCTCTGCTTGTGTTTTCTTTCTTTTCCTTTAGGGTAGGATGTGTGTGTGTGTTTTTTCTTCATTGGTTTGAAAATGTGTGTACTGTTTTATAGTATTATGAGGTTATTTGCTTCCCTAGGAAGGTGACTGTGATCCAAGGTCGTTACTAATGTGTATGTTCTGAAATAAGGGTAGGGGTGCTTTCATTCTATTTTGATATTTATTTTTTGGATTCTTAGATTTTATTATTGTGATTTTATTCTTTATATTATGATTGTTTAGATAGAGGGGTGTATTTAAAAATATGTATCGGGGATTTTTTAATGTTTCTACTTATTTGTCTCCCCATGTGGGTATAGCCAGACCCAGGATCGGTTCCTAGTGTGGAACAGAGGGGAGGGGCCAATTGGAGGGATATAGGTATGGGAGGGTGATGATAGAAGGGATGATAGCCATTTCAGTCATGAGGGGGTTCTGCTCCACTGACTGAGGAGGGAGCGAGGTGTTGGAACAGATGTTATACTATTGTTCTAGGTGTTTCCTAGTGTTGCTGGTTTCGAGGTTAAGTAGGGTTGGTATTGTTCAGTGTGTTGTATTA
Source organism: Euprymna scolopes (assembly GCF_053919585.1). NCBI lineage: Eukaryota > Metazoa > Mollusca > Cephalopoda > Sepiida > Sepiolidae > Euprymna > Euprymna scolopes. The sequence goes on from NC_136483.1 coordinate 166,608,303, forward strand.
GTGATAGGGGTGTTATGTCTGTGTGTGGTTGTATGCGCGCACGTGTGTGTGTTTTAATGTGTCGGTTCTGATTTATGAGTTGCTGTGTATATGCATATATGTGCATGCGAGTGTGCCTTGCATTTCATGTTTTTGTGTGTTGATATTAGGCTCTGTTCAGTTCAGGAGTGAATCTTGTGATGAAGTTTTTTTTTCCTGTGTAAGTAAATAAAAATAATTGTCTGTTTGGAAGATTGGCATTATTTTGAAGCTGTTTCCACTGCATGTGTGTACGTGTTTTGAAATATAGAGGTGTCTGTTATCTGCAATTTTGATGTTGCTCTTATGTAAGGCCACTCTATTGCTGAAATTTTTGGTCGCGCCTATATAGGAGTTGTTGCATGCTGTGCATCCTAGTGCATATACTACATTTCTGGAGGGGCAATTTAGATCCTTTTTTATTTTGAATGTTTGTGCTGGGTTTTTGAATGTGTATGTGTTTCCTTCTATTATTATGTCACATACTCTACATCGCGGTTTGTTGCATTTTGTAACCCCTTTTGTACTGTGTGGAACGAGTTTTGAGGAAGTTAGGATGCGTTTTAAGTTTTTGGGTTGCCGTTTGCTTTTTATTATTTTTGTTGTTTTAAGTATGTTGTTTAGTTTGTCGTTCTGATTGAGGGGGATAAGGTTTTTTGTTATCTGTGTGAATAGTTCTGGGTTGTTTGTGTTGTGTGTAGAGACGTATGCTAAAATTTGTTCTTTGTTGTGTTCTTTTGGGATTCTTAGTTGGTCTATTGGAATTTTTTCAGCCAGTTGAATACCTTTCTGTATTAGTGGTAGTGGATATCCTCTTTTCCGCAGTGTTATTTGTAGTTCATTCAGTCTAGTCGAACGGAGGTGTTTGTCTGTTACTATGGTGCAGACTCTACGTGCTAGGGAGTAGGGTATTGATTTTAGACAACTTTTAGGATGGTGGCTTTTGAAGTGGAGGTATTGTTGAGAGTCTGTGGGTTTGTGGTAGATGTCTGTGATTATGTTGTTGTTTTTGATTGTTACTAGGATGTCTAGGAAAGGTAGTTATGTGGAGCTTTGTTCTAGTGTGAAGTTTATTTTTGGGTGTATATTTTGTAGCAAAGTATATATATATATATATATATATATATATATATATATATATATATATAGGTAGATAGATAGATATATAGATAGATAGATATCGGTTGTAATATATAGATAGATATCGGTTGTAATCCACATCTTACTATATATATATATATATATATATATATATATATATATATATATATATATATATATATATCGGTTGTAATCCATAAACTGTTTCTTTGCATCAAAGTTCTTCAATCTTCCCACACATCTGAATGTTTCATTTAAATTGAAATAAGGATTATCGGCCTTTTTTGTTATTTTTCAAGTCATTATTTAAAATTTTTGCCATTGTAATAATTATTTTAGCCGGGAATAATTAGCTTCAGAAGGAAAGCGAATTACATTTTTAATAAAAATTATTATATTTAAGATTTTATAAAAAGAAAAGAATCAATTATCAGAATAGTATATCTATTTATCAACTATTCTGCTATTTAAATTATAGAAAATTCGAAACGAAGGTTTTCGTAATAGATAACTGTTTTTTTTTAATTGATTACCGCTTTTCTCTTCCGTTGAATAAATGCGAACTATAAATTACACTAGTCAACACATATTTTGCTGTCAGGAAGCTTATAAGTGATTTTGGATAATTTGAATACGCTGAATAAAAAATAATACATTTTCAGTCATCAAGTCAGACTTTTGGTATACCAAGAAATGGAATTATCCCAATTTTTATGCATGTTAATGAAATTTGAAGTGTATAAATTACTATTTTCTCAAATTAAAAAAGAATAAAATTTCTGCATTTTATTTTATCTTTTGGTATCGTCTTATAGTCTTATATCGTAACTTTTTAACAATAAGCATTATTTATAAGAGATCATATATTATACACCAAGATCATGTTTTTTGGGAGAAACAATTATTTTCAGACGTGAAATGTAAAAAAAAACAAAATCAAATTTGTAGAAGATAATGTTAGACGGAAAAAGCAATTTCATATAAAAACACATTTTAATTGTTTTTTTTAAAGCCTCATCTTGATGAATCTTCATAGTTCTCATCTTTTTGTGTTATCGAAAAAAATGTTGAACAATATTCACAAATGATTTCCAAGCAGAAGACATGTTATCAGTTATTAAATTCAAAAATTTTGAAACTATGATCAATATTCTTATCGCAGCTTCAGGTTTTCCACTGCTCAAACCCGGAAATGCTTTGCATCAATAGCAAAAAAAAAAAAAAAAACAACAATTTCCATCTTTATCGCGTGCTGTTTGATCAGTCCAAATTTGATATCAAATGATTTGATGCGTTTTAACAATCGCTTCAATTAATAACGTCAGGATCACCAATCTCCAAAGTTTCTTTCGCAGCTCAATCTTTCTGCACCCAATGTTATGCGTTATCTTTACCATTCCACTGGAACAAAAAAACATGGACACTTTGTATGATGTTACGTTAGGCTTAAGAGTAAGTTTCCCATTTTTAAATCCACACGAATTCACCATTGATGATTTGAGTGATACAATTTATTTAAAGTTTGTTTCGTATGCTGCTATGGTTTCTACATTTTATTCTAAAAAGTGCTCAATACATGTGTAGAGCTTTTATATAAATAGCATTATATAAACATTGTAAGGGGTCTACATTTTTAAAACTTATTTTAGAACTACAATTCTTCATTTTTGTATTGCATAACATCCATTTGCATAAGATTTTTAATATATCAACAATAATTATCAACAATACTTATCAACAATAATTATTAACAATAATTATCAATAATAATTTTCAATAATAATTATCAATAATAAACTAAAACTAAAAAGAACCACAATTGTTCATTATTATATTCAATAACACTTATTTGTAAAAGGAAACTTTCAATGTTACAAAGTACAATGTCCTGGATATGACCTTAAACTATATCCGATGGTGAGGCCCCAGCTTGCAGGCTTTGGGGAGTGTAGAGCCACCCTTTAATTGCCATTGCTCCCAGATCCACTTTTATCCGGAGTGGTAGTAGGTGTTAGGAGCCCAACTATGGGTTAAATAGAAACCGATTTGAAAAAAAAAACAAAAACAAATATATTCTATTAAAACATTTTCTTCAAAATAACTAGATTTGGCATTAAATCATCTGAAAAGGGTTGATATGCCGTAAAACAAAAACAACCAACCAATCAACAAAGTACAAAAATCGTAATAAACTTTACTCTTGATTCTGATAAAAACTTACTCTTGCAATAAGTTGTTTTTTCTTGGTGCCAGAACCGCTGATGATCCTTTTGAACGATTAAAATTTCTTATCCAATCACTTTGTTCTTTTTGGTTGAATAACTTGGACATTTAAGATCTTATATCTGCATTAAAAACAGATTCGACAGGTCCCTCAATTGAAATACTTTGATTATCTAGTTCCATACTTTCTGCGGAAAGATTTGGCAAATTTATGAACATGGATGCACTATGTTGTATTGACTTTCAAGCAGACAGTAGAGCTTGATACAATTTATCTTTCTAATTAACACAATCAAATCAGTTGTCAAGGCTGCTGGAAAAATAGTAGGATCATTCTACAATTCCAGTAGATATCTTACTGCTTATGCAAGTCTCTACCTATATAAGAGCCAAGTACATCTAAGGATGGAGTATTGTTGCTACATCGGGCAGGAGATGTTAGAAGCAGCTTATCCTGCCATGACGGAGTTCAAAATAGACTTTGTAGCCTAGTAGAGGATGCCCTTTTCCCTTCCCTGCAGTCTCTTTCCCACAGAAGGGACGTTGCGAGCGTGTCTCTGTTTTATCGTCATTTTCATGGCAAGTGCTGGTCTGAGTTTTAATTTATGCCCCCCCCCCGTTCTGATTTTCACGAAAAACACTCGTCTAGCTGAAATCACTATCAATAATTTCTCCACTCTTTATCTGTGCCTAAACCTAAACGTAGATTCCATTAAGAAAGTTTCTTTCTTAGAACTGCACGCCATAAGAACTCTGTTCTGTTTTCCTGCTTTTCAACTGACTACAATATGGTCGTCTTCAAGTCCAATGTGAACAAGTTCTTGATGAGCCGTCCTCTTAAGTAATTCAATTTATCAAATTTTCACTTCTAACGATGACTACGATATTTTCCCATGGACTACCGTACACTCATTACCCCTTACCCTCCAGTTGCCCCCAGGCTTTGAAAACTAGTGTAAAAAAAAACAAACAAACAAAAGTAACAGAAATCATAATTGATTTTTTGCTTTCTGCAAACGATTGGCCCAACAAATGTTAAACCTTTCGATAAACCTGTACTCCATCGTCTGAAGCTTTCTTTGCAATACTTGTATACTATGTAAGGGTGACCATGATTTGCCCAGGCATCACTTCTAAATACGTAAAATAAAAATATTTTTACTAAATTATCAATTTTTATTATTTTTTTTACCAACATAAATTTATTATGAATTATTTAAGCATTTCCGGTTTGATGTTTACAAAGGTTACATATTTAATGTGCAACTTGTTTCAATGATAAGAATTGCTCTGATCACCTGCAACTAACGAATTTAAGACTTAAAAGGAATTTATAGATTAAATAAATTTACTAATTTTAAAGGAAATATATATCAGGATGAAAGACTTGTATTAACTGGATATCTTTTTCCTCGCATAACAATAGGGGAATCAAATAAAAATATGCCTCAATTGCTAAAGAGTTGCTCATGTTCATAAAATCTACCATATCAAATATCTACAAGAATTATGTAAACTATACAAGCTAACTTAGTATGATTTCTATAAACATAATTACTTGATTGGAGACAATAGAAAAATTGCTTCAAAGCACATTTTAAGATAATTTTAAATAACTCAAGTTTTGTACAATAAGACAATGTATGAAAAATGTCAATTTCAATGGCAGGAAACCATAACCTAATTAGACCATATTGATTTTACTAGACCTTTTAGCCCGTTAAAACGGGCAAAGGTTATAACCCCTTGACTTGAAATAAATAGTTAATGCCAAATCGATTGTTATTGTTGCATTTGTGCCCATTTTTGCATAAAATTCTGATCTCTGTTAACCTTTAACTCTGCATCAAACATATACTATAATACTTAGTTCGTTGCACCTTATCATACCAAAGGTCTACATAAAATTTCAGCTAGATCGACCCAGTAGTTTTCTGGAAAACGTCTAGAGTAAGTGTGGTATTGTGGTGGATAATTCTTATTAATTTCTTACTGGGCATCGAACAAATACTATAATACTTAGTTCACTCCAATTTATCATGACAAAGGTTTATACTAAATTTCAATTCGATCGACCCCGTAATTTCCGAGAAAAAATATAACAGACAGACAGACAGAAGCAAAATATAATATGGATATTTTAATTCAGCGGCTTAACTTTTTTCAGACAACAGAGCAAAAGATATTTTGTTGACCAATGTCGTTTTTTTAATAAAATTTAGAACATTGTTGATGAGATGACGTGGCATTCTTCTTAAAATTCAGCAAACAGAAATAAATTTTGAAAATTGATGATGATATTGTTATATTTCAACATTGTGTCATACACAAATAAAACTAACCTAAAGTGATCATCATCACAAAAAGACAAAAACAAACAAGACACATAAACGTTCAAAATCATACTTTGTATACGCTCTATCTGCGATAGTTCCAGCCTGAGGAAACGCCGCCCGTGAATAAGTTATTTCATACCCTAAAATTGGAAGATAGGATAGATTTATACGACTTGATCTTCGTTCTAAATAACTGAGCAATGGAATAGGTGGAGATAGAGATAGAGATAGCGATAAATCGATAAGCAGTGTTTAACTATATCATATCAGCGCATTTTAAATGAACATGTTCACACGTGTAGTACTTCCAAAGAACTGTCTCTCTCCCCCTCTTACTTTCTCTTTGAACATATTTATTAAATCCCGCAATCTAGCAATCATGACCTCAAGTTTATCATGTTGACTTGGAATGAATTTCCATTTCTTATTATTCTGGATTGATAATGCTAGTAGGTTAACGCTCAATAACAAACAATATAAATCATTTTTTTTTTCATGGAAATCGACGTCCATTTTTCTCTTTTTCTCTCTTGCCTCGAATTTCATCTGTTCTCATTCTTCAACTTATTCTCTCATTTACGCTGCTTCATGGCGATTTATTTAGTCAAATAAAAAAGCTACAACATTTCTATTCAACATAGGCAGTATGTCTTTTTTGATTTGGTGGATGAGGAATCTCGAGTGTCATCCTTGAAAACAATAAGAAAAAAAACTTTTGAATACTCTTAGCTTAGATTCTTTCACCAAAATACCACAATCACGTTATCACGTTAAACCTACTTAAAAGATCCCCAATGGTTCCAATGACATTTTTATTTAGAAATAAATATATACAGTAGAACGCCGGGATACGGCATTAAAATTTAGTAACAAAATACAGTACAGTATATAATACACATGTATATAATTAAATAATAAATGACACCGTAAGGCGGGGTAAATAGCATAACCAAGGGCCGGAAAAAACATTGTATTCTACATTGTAATTTAAAATAAAAAAAAAAACCCGTATCCTAGGGCCACCGTATCCCGGGGTTCTACTTTTATACAACTCAACATCACAAATGTTAATAGGGCAGATTTGGGCCGTGTACTTTCATAGTAAACGTTGAGGTTTATCGCTTGTTGCCTGGGGCGCCCTCACAGGAGGGTGCCGACGAGGTTACTCAGGCATACTTTTTGTAGGGCCGATGTTCTCTTTTTGGAGCACTGGCTTATTTTCCCACCTTCCGACCTTGTGTCACATCCTCTCGGCGGTGGGAGAGAGGTAAATATCACAACTCTTTGCTAAGTGTCAGACCGCCCAGTGTTTTCCTGGTCAAACCAAACCAAACAGGCCATGTCATGATCAAAGTGATATATTTGTAACTATACATAGATAAATATAACTGCAATTAGAAATGGTAAATTGGTTGACTACAGTCAACGGTTTTGGTCAAGATCAAAGTGTAGTATCTGTTCTTCAGATGCTGCACGTAAGATAATTTGTACCAGTCAATGGAGGGGAAACCCTCTATACTGGGACAATTATTATTTTTGGTAACCAGAGTGCCCCCTTTTTGCCTACTTTTAGGGGAGCTGGTTTTTACCTCACATTAAAAACGGCCTTGTGCCTAATTTGCTCAGTGGGGGAGCAAATAAATACCATCTGTTCTTCAGATGCTGCAAGCTATGACTAGCTATGACTAGCAAAGACCAGATGTGGGGGCAACCCCACATGCCTGACCATTAACCAGCTCCCATTTCCCACCTCTCGGGAGCTGGTCCCCTTTTTCCCTTCCCCCTCCCTTCACTCCTCACATTAAAAATCGGCCTTGTGCCTAATTTGCTCGGTGGGGGAGCAAATAAATACCATCTGTTCTTCAGATGCTGCACTTCCATTTCTTGTTCTCTTTCAGTGGTGGAGAAATCCTTCACGACTGAGACAATTTTTATTTTTGTACCTTTTCTCCACGTAAAAAACCACCCTGGTGTCTAACTCTGTCCCGTGGGGAGGCATAGTAAATAGGTACAGTCAACGGTGAACCCAAAACTCTATTTTTTTATTAGTTACTATACAAAAGTAAGGGAAAGGGCGGAACTTTTTTCCCAAGATTAATCCACTTACTTTTGATTCACATCTTATAATGCTGAGAGTGCATCAAGAACCATTTTTGAGTTTTCGGTATGATTCGACCAAGGATTGAACCTTGATCTCTAGTCCATTAGCGAATACTCTTATTATTATGCCGATTGAGTCGATTAAAAAAAACAAAGCTCTTAAAAGTATTCCAAATGTGCAGGTTACAAAATTATAATACGTCAATTAAGTTTCTAACATGAAATGGCTAAGTTGCTTTCGCACAATGACGTCACTTAATTGACCCCATTTAAATATTTTTTTTACATTTTGTTTTCTTTTCTTTTTCACAGCTACACCAGTAATAGGAGTAAATTCCCCATCGGACGACATTATTGGTCAGATGATAAACAAAAGAAACTGTAAGTATTAACACTTATCATTATGATCTAAAGATTTAATCGAAATAAAACAAATGGAATGAAATATACGAATGTATATATAAACAAATGGAATGAAATATGCGAATGTATATTTAAACATCATAAGGAGTTTCTGATAATTGACAAATGTTTCCATCATCATAACTCCAAATGATAACACGTTAATGCCGATGAATCTCGGAATATTGGTCGGTCCGCGTAGACTCTTTATTATATATATATATATATATATATATATATATATATATATATATATATATATATATATATATATGTTTGTTTATTGTTATATAAACATTCTCACATCCCGCTGCTACAAACAGACACTTGTTTCAATCAAACAACAGATATCATCAGGCAGCGACTTGACTATTCAAATGTTCATTGAACATTTTAATAGTCAAGTCGCTGCCTGATGATATCTGTTGTTTGATTGAAACAAGTGGCTGTTTGTAGCAGCGGGATGTGAGAATGTTTATATAACAATAAACAAGTATATTATTATTGTTATATAAACATGCTCACATCCCGCCGCTACAAACAGCCACTTGTTTGATTGAAACAAGTGGCTGTTTGTAGTGGCGGGATGTGAGCATGTTTATATAACAATAAACAAGTATTATCAGCTCTTTTTATTGAGCACTATCTAACAACCTCGTTGAATTCACGAGTCCATTACTTTTGAATATAAAAAAACCCGAGTATATATATATATATATATATATATATATATATATATATATATATATATATATATATAATAGAATTATTAGTAAATAATGTCTTCATTTAAAGTTTAAAATGCAAAAGTCAAGTTTCATGGTTCAATCGTGCTTTAAACAGAAGCATTCATTTTGAACGCGCCTCTGTCTTATCAAAGAACCAACAATTGATTTTGTGAAAGTATTTTTAAATAATCAGTTGAATTAAAATTAAACGTACAAAAGTCAAGTATCATGGTTCAGTTGTGCTTTTAAAAGAAACACTCATTTCGAACGCGCCTCTGTCTTATAAAAGAATCTACAGTTCTTTTTATATGCTTGGCCTTTCTGCTTGTGTGGTAATAAAACTTCTCAAATGCACTTGTGATGTTGAGTTGTATGAAAGTATTAATTTTGATCAAAATCGAACTTTCTTTTTATAATCGAATTTTTTTCGATTATCTATTTTCGATACTTCTGAGACGCATTGCAATCCAAAACCTACTTAAGAACACTCCCAGACATCAAATATTTTTGAGTGAAATTTACAAAAAAATCGACTCAACCGTTTCCGAGTCCATAGGCAACGAACTTGCACAGCCATACACATACTAGGTTCCTTATATATATATATATATACATTATATATATATATATATATGTGTGTGTGTGTGTGTGTGTGTGTGTGTGTGTGCGCGTGCGCGTGTATAAGTTGTTTTGGTAAAATATGTTTTTCAGCTAAATGTTAGTGTATACCAATCCTTTTTTTAGAAGCTGAATGTATTTTAAATATAACATCAGGCCATATATAAAAGAATAACAGTATATTTACATTCCAATATCCAAACATTTGTTTTTCGTGCAAAACAGCGCCTCCAGTTTGTTAAATGTCAGTACATTTTTTACAGATCCGTTCTATTATGCAGAAACAAACGGTTGTTATTATTATGTCAATACTGTCTCTTTTCGTGCATATACTCTTCAGAGAAATTAGATTTGCTTAGATATTAAAAAAAAATGCATGACAATATTATGCTGCAAGAAGAAAAAAGTTTATAGAGGACTCCATATCGTGTGTTTTTTTTTCCGGCAGCCATCAAGCACGTGATAGGAAATCATAGAATGAAATTAAATGAATATCTTATAATTGTTTTGCTTGTTTTAAACAATTATAAAATATAAATTGAATCATAATTTAACTGAAATCAAAAATAGTATAAATTAGAAACATGAGTTAATAATTTATAAGAAGTTTCCATAAATTTGGCAAGCACTTAAATAAGTATATATATATATATATATATATATATATATATATATATATATATATATATAGGTATGGATTCGGTTGGTACAAAAATAATGTCGTTTTTTGACGTTCAACTTCAAAAGATCATAACTCCTTTCATAACAAACTTTATTAATCGAAATCAGAACCATTAGAATTGACACATATTTTTGCCAACGAGAAACAAGTTTATTCCATTAGCATAGAAATCCGGAGTTCTGGAAGCGATGAGGTCATTGAAGGCCGATTAGGCATCATCTTGGCTTTTGAATCATTTTTCGCGCAGGAAATTGTCGAGATGCTTGAAAAAGTGATAATCGGAGGGCGAAAGATCTGGTGAATATGGCGGATGAGGCAGAGTCTCGTAGCCTAATTCGTTCAGCTTCTACAGGGTCAGTTGAGCAACATGCGGGCGAGCGTTTGAATTGATCCCTTTTATATTGACCAATCCAGGACATATACGTTGCAGCTTTTTGTGTATTTCGTCAATTTGTTGGCAGTACTTCTTCGCCGTAATCAAGAAGCTGTGATGGATGAGACTGGCCGCAGACCATCAAACGGTCACCATAACCTTTTTTGGTGCAATTTTGGCTTCGGGGAGTGTTATGGAGCTTCTCCGACATCCAACCACTGTGCCAAACATCACCGGTTGTCGTGGAGGATCCATTTCTAATCATACGTCACAATCCGCTCAAGAAATGGGTCGTTTTTGTTGCGCATAAGGAGCGTAGAAGACACCTCAAAGCGACGATTTTTTTTTATTAGCGTTCACTTCATGAGGCACTCATTTATCCAACTTCGCTATTTGCTTTAAATGGCGAACGACTTTGAGTGGTCGACCTCGAGTTCAACAGAAACTTCTCGTGAGGTTTTGCCAGGATCGGCTTTTTTTCCTTTTTTTTTTTTTTTTTTACAAAGGAATCACCAGTTATCAAGGCCCATAGGTCATTCGAGGATAAGGGTGAAAGTGTGTACAGAGGTCAAAAGGACAATATTATAGTAATCGTTACAAGTGTAAATTTGGTAAAATTGTATTACTTAAGAGGAACAGTTCATCAAGAACTTGTTTACGTTGGACTTGAAGACGGCCATATAGTAGTCAGCTGGAAAGCAGGTAAACGGAAGAGAGTTCCACAGGCATACAGTTCTAAGAAAAAAGCTTTGTTAATGGAATCTACGTTTAGGTTTAGGCACAGATAAAGAGTGGGGAAATTATTGATAGTGTTTTCAGCCAAACGAGTGTTTCTCATGAATGTTTGGCGAGGTGGGGGGCATAGATTGGAGCCCAGATTGAAATAAGGATAAAACAGAGACAAGCTCACAACGTCTCTTCTGTGCTTCAATTAAGGCTTTCAAATGTTCATTATCAACCGCAGTCGGTCGAAGCTCTTGTCACCATTGCGAAATTTCTTAAACCACCGTTATACCACAGATTCGTAAGTGGTTCCTAGGCTAAACGCATCACTCATATCACGAGCTGTCTCGGCAGTTTCCCAAGCTAGTTTGAACGAACAAGAAAATCATGCGGATTTGAATTTTGTCCATGAAAAGATTGAGAACGGTAACGAATAACACGATTCGATAGAGTAAAAATGAACTTCAAAATGAAATATAACAAGGTTATATATATCAATGAATTAATTCAGAAATTCATCTATCTATATATCTATAAAAGTGAACGTGTCTGTCTGTCTGTCTGTGTGTCTGTGTGTCTGTCTGTCTGTGTACATTTCCCTACGCAATAACTCTGTCAATTTTTAGTCTATAAACTCGAAATTTGAAATACCGGGTACTGAGATTTGGGAAAATCGATGTGACGGGTGTCAGCCAGAAATTTGGCTGTTAAGGGGTCAAATTTCAACGATTTGACCTTTAAGAACTCTACCAAACTCCTCCGACAATTTTGGGTCTAGACACTTGAAATTTTAGATATAGGTTCCTTGAACATGGATCTAACTTAATAAAGTGATTTGAGCCCGAAACTATAAATTTTAAGGGGTCATAATAGGGGTCAAAGTTTTAAAAAATTAACCATTTTTTTTTGTTTTTTTTTTTGCTTTTTTTGCACAGCATACACCTCCAAACACCCGCGCAACGCCGGGCACCCCTGCTAGTATATCTATAAAAGTGAACGTGTCTGTGTGTCTGTCTGTGTGTCTGTATGTGTACATTTCCTTACGCAGACTCGAAATTTAATATACAGAGTATTGAGATTTGGGAAAATCTATGTGATCGGTTTTCGGCCAGAAATTTGGCAGTTAAGGGGTCAAAGTTCAACGATTTGACCTTTGAGAACTCTACCAAACTCCTCCGACAATTTTGGGTCTAAACACTTGAAATTTTAGATATAGGTTCCTTGGACATGGATCTAACTTAATAACTTGATTTGAGCCTAAAAAGGTAAATGTTAAGGGGGCATAATAGGGGTCAAAGTTTAAAAAATTGACCGCTTTTTTTTTTTTTTTTTTTTTTTTTTTTTTTTGCTCAGTATACACCTCCAAACACCCGGGCAACGCCGGGCACCCATAGTAGTCTATATATCTATAAAAGTGAACGTGTATGTGTGTCTGTCGGTGTTCATTTCCCTACGCAATAACTCAATTTTTAGTCTACAGACTCGAAATTTGATATACAGGATACTGAGATTTCGGAAAATCTATATGATCGGTTTTCGGACAGAAATTTGGCTGTTAAGGGGTCAAAGTTCAACGATTTGACCTTTGAGAACTCTACCAAACTCCTCCGACAATTTGGGGTCTAAATACTTCAAATTTTAGATATAGGTTCCAACGCCGGGCACCCATACTAGTCATATATAAAAGTAACATATGTGAGAAAAGGATATTGTTTTTTGCACCAACCTAATATGTGTGTGTGTGTGTGTGCGTGCATGTATATATACGTCTGTGTGTATTTATATGTGTAGCTATGTGTATGTTGGTATATATGTATGTTTGTATGGACGGGGTGTATATGTATGAGTATATTTGAGTTAACAAATACAATATATATATATATATATATATATATATATACATATATATAAGATCCCAGAGACCACTCGAGGATAAGGGTTAATAAATGTCAGATGGTCAGTGAGATAACACCGTAATGGTCGTTAGAAGCGGAAATTGGGCAGAATTTGTTCACATTGGACTTGAAAACGACGTGTTATAATCAGCTGGAAAGAAGCCTCCGGTGTAGAGTTCAAACAGTCATCATTTCTAGAAATGAAAATTTTGTCAAAGAATCTGCGTTTAGACACATATAAGGTAGGAGAAAGTGTTGACTGTAATTGTAGATAGACGCGTATTTGTTCTGAATGATTTGGAGAGGATGGCATTGACTGATGCTCAGTCGAGCACTTGCCATGAAAATAATGAAAACTCCGAGATAGACTATTATTGATGTGTTCGTATATTTTTTTTGTTATTTACGTCTGTTGATTCTAGGATTTTATACGTTGTATATATTTTTCTATGTCTATTGCTTCTAGGCTTTAAAAGTCGTAAATATTTTTTTTCTTTTTTAGCAGATTCTCTATGGCAAACTGACAAAAAAATATTTAATAACATTACAAATCGCCATATTTACGTACGCTATGTCGATGATATTCTTATTTTAGCTGATTATAATGTCCAAACTACATGGGTAGAACTAAACGTAAATAAAAAAAAAAAATTAAAATCCCGTTTCTTAATATTATAGCTGTGATTAAACGCTTAGAAAATTGGTACAAACCTGTTTTTGTGCAGCCTGTAGAGTCCCGTGCAAACAAAAAGAAGGGATAAAAGAGGGGGAAATGTTCGCCTTTTCTCTTTATATTTTTGCGATATTGTCGCCTAATATGCAAATAAGACGCTTCCAATTGGATATAAAAAGATTGATTTTTCGGAAACTGAGTCGATTTTTGCTTTGAATGTTGGAGCAGCAAGAGTTGTTAGCAGTGCATCGTGTTCTAATGTTGAGTTTTGACAGCAGAACGTCGATATTTGGAATAACAATTTTTAGCAGCGGTGTGTCAAATTTAACCACAAATACGTGTAATACTTACACGCGGGGGGGGCTTTGTCCTGTCGTAAAATACGTTTAAATATGTTAGTTTAATTTGTCCAGGTTTCGTATATATTATTATAAAGTCATGATTTCAAAAGTAAAAATAAATATTTGGGTGCCGTCACCGACAATCAAAACCGAAAGCATAGCTGTAGCATTCAAAGCTGGTGATGTTACCACTGTACAAAGATGGCACGCGTATGAACTGATAAAAAATCAAAATTAAACTAAGATGAATATACAAACTGTATAATGCGATTCTTTTTTCAAATTTGACTCCTTAAAACTATTTTAACCGGCTAGATATCCATAAATGAACGGTCCATAAAAATACTATCATTTGAGGCCTGTAGCTCCGCTCTGTGACTTTTTGTTTCAGCAGAGATATAGTTTGAAAATATGGAGACAGACAGGCATGTAGCCTTTTATAATATAACAACTTAAGCCTTTTATAATATAACAACTTAAGCTCTAATCTTTTAAATTACAAGAGTGAATGTTGCCATCGCTACAAAATAATCATCGTTAAAAAATCTACAAAACAGTGCAAAACTTATCTCTTAAATAACTTAAACAACTTAATATAAATCAAACCATTATTAAAAATGAATTTCTTAATTTAGTCGTTGATGTCCAAAATATATACAATGATTGAAAACGTAAAAAATATCTCTACATTTTGACTATATTAACCTAAGGTTTATATTAGAATATAAACACAAAATATTGAGCACTTGATAATTACAATAGAATTAGAGTCAATGGTTACTACATTAAGTTTAAAACTCAAAAGTCTTGTAATATATATATATATATATATACATAAAATTTTATGTAAATATTGTCGGTATTTACTTCGAGAGTACTAGATAGGTAAGTAGAATTAGGTAATAAATTTTAAAATATATATGGGAATTAAGCAAAACAAAATTTTCCGCGTTTCATCCTCGTGATGGTTCCTCGGGCTGATGCATAGAATTAATGTTGATTCGTGCTTTTATATATCCACATGGTACTGGGTTTGCTAGTCAGCCAATCAGATTCTTAGTTATTCACACACCCATTTATTGTAGCCAATAAGCGTGAGCGCACCTGTTTCTCTGTTGTTTTACTGAGAAGCTCAACATATGAAGGTGGAGTATGATATAATATGAAATTTAAGACAATATAAAGCAAATATAGGTATATATGAATTTATTTGTCAGTTAAATAAAGAAAAAACATTATATATGTTAAAGGGGAGTAATTTTTTAATTAAAAATCATAGTTACTACACATTATTTAGATTAAAAACCGACCTACTTTATCTAAACCATCCAAAATTAATATGTGTTCTTAATTGTAGATATTATTTATCCGGGGCAACTCTAATCAGGAAGATACCAACTTTGTTGTTACTTATTTTTAGTAATGGGTCGATTCCAATATTTTCCCCGATTCCGATGCAATTAACGGTTCCGATTCCGAGTTTTTTTATAAATCTCTATATATTTAACTATAGAGTTGCTATTTTCCCTGATTTTCTGTAAAAAAAAAAAAAACTTGTTAAATATGCAGATATTTTCGAAAACGTAAAATTACACTTGTGGAGGATGATATATCGATTTTAGCTTTACTGGTATTTTAAAATCAATAAATATTCATTATTTTATCATTATTACCAACAATGGAAGATTTTGTTTTAAACAAAATCCAATCGAAAAAAAAACAATATACAGAATCGATTTGGCATCGGAAAATAGGCATTATTTTTTTTTCGATTCCGATACTGATTTCGATACCCACAAATTTGTCGAGTTTTTTCCGATTCCCGATTCCGATTAATCGTCCCAACACTACTTATTTTGTCGTCTTTTTTTGTTTTTTTTTTACATAAATACAAACAACGGCTCTTTGTATAATAGATGAGCTGAGCTAATACTTAGCATTTTATCCCTTGAGCTATAAGCCGAAACATGGTGAGAGTATAAATTAGAATAGTGTTCCAAAAAATCCGAATAGTCTCAATTATCAAGCCACATCGCAAAAATCCAAAACAAATTTCATCAATTTTTTATTCTGTCTTTGATCTACCTATTTATTTATTTATTTTTATTTATTTTATCTATCTTTTTTTTATTTTGTCTGTTGATTTCTTTCTCAAATGCATCCAAGCTTTTCTGTAGGAAGCCGTGTCTGATACTAGGTCGAGTTGAAACGCACATACATTTGAAACGCATAGATAAAATGGGCACCTTTGATATACAGTCTATACAAGTCTACTAATTCCAAGCTATGTCCGTCAATTTATCTGTCACGGATAAGGTTGAAATAATAAGTTACGTAAGTTTTTCAAGAGTTATGGCTAAACGTCCCAAAAAACGTTTGTGTTTAGATACGTCCAGCATCTCTATAAGAAACGTTGGATATCAGACTTAAGTTTGAGAATGTCGTGATCCTCGCTGTGTCACGATTAAGTTTGAAAATCGTTTTTCTCGGACTATCAAGCTTAAAATTGATTTTCCGTTTTTCTGTTATTTTTAGTTTACAAATGTTTTAACAAAATATGACTCTCGAGTGAAATTAAAGTGGCTGTGGTTATTTTCCAACGGGTCACGCACAGGAACGCATAGTACTTTATATGTCTTAGTTTATACATCTTGTTCGTAGTTTATATTCCAGTTCATACGTTCTATACGTAGTTTATACGTCTTTGTTCATAGATCTTATATATAGTTTATACGATACGTCTAACTTCATAGATCTTATACGTAGTTTACACGTCTTAGTTTTTAGATCTTATACGTAGTTTATACGTCTTAGTTTATAACTGTTCATACGTCTTATAGTAAGTAGTTTAGTCGTCTTAGTTCATACGCCGTACGTAGTTTATACGTCTTAGTTCATACGTCTTATAGTAGTTTATACATCTTAGTTTATAGTTTTGTATGTAGTTTATAGTCTTAGTTTATACGTCTTATGCATAGTTTATACGTCTTAGTTTAGAGTTATATATGTAATTTATAGTCTTAGTTTATACGTATAGTAGCTATCATATGAATGTGAATCCTAGCATGAAACGCTGAAGTTTTTCTTATTCCAATCGATTGTTCTGCGCTATTCACTTCTTTTCTCCTACTATGAATCAGTTCGCCCATTTGTAATGTTTTTGGGGGAGGGGGCAATGGTGCTGATGCTTTATTGTATGCATTCAACCATCTGACCCAACTTTAAAACCTATCCTTCGAGCTGTTGTCTCTTTCTCGGTAAATATCCAATAAAGTTAGATCAATTGGAGACCCAAGGGAGTGAATAATTCGCTTTGGAAAACAAATTGAAAAAGGTGAAAATATGAAAATATAAATACTCTCAGGCAACACCATGTCAGGACAGTTGTTGTTGTTGTTGTTGTTAATAATAATAATAATAATAATAATAATAATAAGAAGAAGAAGAAGAAGAAGAAGAAGAAGAAGAAGAAGAAGAAGAAGAAGAAGTACTATCATGATCTGCAGCCAAGATATCCAAATGGAATTTGGTCTGGAAAAGTGTGCACTACTAGTCATAAGAAAGGGAAAACTGGAGACAACAGAAGACATGGAACTACCCAACCAAACGGAGAGACACTATGGGGCACAAGATGCCTATAAATACCTGGGAGTTCTGGAAGAAGACACCATTGAAGCCACAGAAACGAAAGAGAGAATTGGAAAGGAATGCCTCAGGAGAACAATAAAACTTTTGGAACTAGATTATATAACAGAAATCTAATAAAAGCCATAAATACATCGGCAGTATCACTAGTAATATACTCTGGACCGTTCATAGGCTGGACCAAAGAAGAACTGAGACAGCTCGATCAGAAGACCAGGAAACTCATGACCATGCACAATGCACTACACCCAAAGGATACTGTTGGCCGACTCTGCATGAAAAGGAAAGACGGCGGGAGGGGACCGGTACATGTGAATAACACCCCCAAAAAAAGAACTAGAATAACACCAAAAAAAAAGTAGAAAATTACATCACGCAAAACATTAAAAGGATAATTATGGCAGTGAAAGACACTAAAAAACAAGAAAACAGAAAGATAAAGAATAAGACAAGAAGAGGAAAATGGGAAGAGAAACATGTACACGAAAGATTCGTAAGGACGACAAAAGATGAGAATAACGAAAACTCTTGAACATAGATGAGAAAAAGACACGTAAACAGAGAAACTGAATCCCTAATAACGGCAGCACCAGATAACTCAATAAGAACCAGACACATCAAAGCAAAGATCGACAAAACACAAGAAAACAGCAAATGCAGACTCTGTGGACAAAGAGACAAAATGATAAAACCATATAGAAATTGAATGTAGCAAACTAGCCGAAAAAGAATACAAGAACAGGCACGGGCAAGTGGGAAGGGCATACACTGGGAATTGTGCAAACAACTGCATCTCGAACGTGCAGACAAATGGTACAAACATAAACCAGCAACAGTAACTGAAAACGAGAATCACAAAATCCTATGGGATATAGACATACAAACAAATAAAACACTCCAAGCAAGAAGCCCAGATGCTGTAATAATTAACAAGACAGAAAAGTCCTGCCAAATCGTAGACTTTGTTGTTTTAGCTGACCACAAGACAAATATCAAAGAAAAGAAGAAACGGAACAAATACACAGAGCTAGACAGAGGACTGAAAGGGAGATTGTAGAAAATAATCAAAATAGTGCCTATAATAATAGGAGCACTAGGAACAATCCCGAAAAACTTTGAAAAAAGAATGGGAGAAATTGAAATCAAAGGAATGACTGCAAAGATATAACGAATAACAATAATGAAAACATCTAAAATATTAAGGAAACCCCTAGAATAATGGACTAATACACATGAACCACATTCGCGGACCAGACGAACTGCGGTAGAGACAAAACATTAAGAGGCGTCACAAGAAACTAAGAACATAGAAGATACATAAGTTCTCTATCCCTCCCCCATACCCTCCCCTATCCCCTCCCCCATCCTTTCTCATTACCCAATCACCATCCCCCATACAAGATTGATGCCAAATAGCCGAGAAGGTTCAAGGATGATGGAAAGACCGAGGAGAGAGTGCTGATCATATCTCCGCTGGACAAGTGCAAAAAGAACTGGGGCCTTGGGGAGGCTTATTGCGATTCGAATTTCAGTGGAGACGATGGTGGTCGGCTGTTGCGATAATGAAATTCATTTGCAAATGTTCTCAGAAGTGGAGAGCCTGGAAAACTGGGGAGACTTGTTGTCACTCAGCTTCCAGAGAACACCACGGGCTTTTTTTCAAGGAGAGATCCTTTATGACCTGTGTGAAAGCTCCTTGTGAGCTAATAATAATAATAATAATAATAATAATAATAATAATAATAATAATAATAAAAAACTTAAATCAATATTTAGCTTGATGATTTTGGGTCGGATTCATATTCCTTGCCCACTAAATATGGTTACTGATTTTAATTCTTCGGAATGATATAAAACAAACACTAAATGTTCAAATATGAAAATTTCATGTAAATGAAGTTTCTTCATGAATAGCTGTTTGGAATTTCTGAACAAATGATAAATTTACGATAAATGTGGAACTTGCGCACTACTAGGTATCACTGAATCACTTGTTTTGGTTCTCTGTTGGGACATGGAGAGATTGCATAGCAAGGGCCAACAAATGCCATTTCAGGTCCGAATCAAAGATTAATACGTGTTTTTTTGTTGTTGAAAAAGTTTGTTTTTTTTAATAAATAGAAACTTAGTTTTTTTTAATAAAATAGAGATTTTTTAAAATAAAACCTGAACAAACCTTTTTAAACACATTTCTGGAATTAAAACAAATATAAAAAAATTATAATGAAACAAAACTGAATTGCTTTTTTTTTAACAAAATAGACTTTTTAAAAAAATTTTAAGACAGTATAATCATGCATTATTGAAAAGTGAATTTTGAAAAAACTATTTTGTTTTTCAAAATGTTTAATTTTCCTTATATGTTATGGGGGTTACACAGAGACAAGACGAGACCCAACACTTGTAGAAGTGATAGAGCAATTCTTATGACGGTGGAGCTGAAAGATAGATGTGAAGAGAAATATAATGATTATCCATTTATACATGGGACAGCGTGATTATCCATATAAACTTGAAGACAAAACACATTACCTTGTGGTTGAATGACGAACGAAGACAAAAGGCTTACGTCACAAATACAAGACGTTTATTCATCTAGCTGGTGATTGGAATTCGATGCCTGCTAAGTTGTCGTCTTTTCCTGACCCCTTTGCTCCAATGGAGTCTTCTCAGTCCGCTCTGCGGACTAACTGTTTCTCATCTCCAGACTCACTCGGACTGACTTTTTCTAGTCTAACATAAGTGCATATATTAATTCTATACTTCTTTGTGACGTTAATACGCGGGCCAAAGATATGAATCCCATGAACATGCTTCGAATACGTGCCCTGGCAACACAAGTTCCAGATTTTCTCAATGAACATTCTTTTGATGCCATTGTTCCATTATTCCTGCTCCGACCCAAATTAAAACAACACAACTTTCTGTTTACCCGCACTCTTTGTTGTATAGCTTATTTCTAACTTGCATTCCTCACCATAATGGATAATTCACTGCATTCCTGGAATCGTATTTAAATAATAAAAATGTATTCCTTTTAATTTCTGCGTTCGATTCCAGAATTTCTGCGTTCGATTCCAGAATTTTCCTTCAATAATAATATTCAGTCCTAATAGCTTCGTTTCTAACTAAAAACCGGAAGCTGTCCCCTACAATATACAATACAGTCACAACTTTTTTTTTGTAATGAATAAATGAATAAATGAATGTTGTTGTCTACCCCTGTTATGCACTCTCCCCATGTCCCAACTGAAAACTAAAAAAGTAATTCCGCCCTAGTAGTGCAAAAAAGCCATAAATTTACATGAAATCTCTTCTAAGAATCCAACGTTAAGTTTTTGCAAAAAATATTTTTGAAAAATCTTAGGATTTAATGTTATATTAATATTGATTTATTTTAATTAATTTAGTTAAATATGTAGTAACGTAATGTATTCAACATGTTCGACATCCGGGCAATCTGAATAATCGAATTAGTAATTACTAGATCTGTGACAACAGCATATTCTTTTCATTCTTTTGACTCTCAAGTATATATCCGACACAGTAAGACACAGTCAATCAACCGAGAACCACATCAGTCTATATAAAAACATATAAGATATTAACGGAATAATTTAATTAATTAATTTAATTTAATTAGTTTTGAGTCCAGAGTCAAAACAATGAAAAGAATATGCTGTTGTCACAGCACTAGTAATTACTAGCAGAACCTGTGGAATGAGAAATATATTTAATCAACAAATATGATAAAGTTGATATTTGTTGGATATCGCAAAGTTTTTTTTAGAACAGAAAAAAAATAAATAACACGCAGCAAATATGAGTTTATCAACATTTCTATGAAAATAGCAATCATTGTATTTTAAATATAGAACCGACCCAAATGAGATAAATGAATAAATACTAATAAATACATAGAAAGTAATATTGTGCTACATAGTTCAATACAAACAATAAAATCGCATTGTAAGAGACAATCTTTATATTACTACTCCAGTTCAAAATCACTTGGCAGACAATGTACTTTTTGTTCTGTTTCTTTCTAATGTTCCCTTTTATACGTAATATTTCGCTGACTTTTCTGAGGTAAAGAACCGTTGCACGTCGAAATTACTATAAGTTTCTTTCTCACACCATTGCAACAATGATCATATAACCTTAAAGGGAGTTTTTTTTTCTTATATTTTGTTCGGATTTCCAGATTGGCCTTTTTAAAGCCAGATTTCTCGAATCTGGCCATTTTTGAAACAGTTTGGACTTCAAAAATTGTATTTTAGCCATTTTTTTTTTTCAAAGCGTAACGAAAGATTAACTAAGCAGAATATTATGTAGATGAAACAAATTAACATGAAGTTTTTTTTTTTTCATATGCATTGGACAGATATTTATAATTTATTTTCTGTATTGCAATTTTTAGTTTCTATTTGAACATTCCCATCCGTTTTATTTTTGTGTTTTGTATTTTCGATTTATATTGGTTTTAAGTCGTTTCTTTAGCGTTTCTTGACTTTATTGGGTTTTTATTTTTATTAAATTGAGAACGTAATTTCTTAGAAACAAAGCATTGGAAGGGATTCGTTATCAGTTACAATAATCGCAAAGAATTAGCTTTCACAAACGAGAGTAATTGCATTTCAAAGCACTCATCTTCTAACCGAGCTGTAATAATATCATCTAAACGAACGCAAACAAACACGGAACAACTACCTCAGAAGTCTCCACTGCAACTAGGATGAATAGAAATAAATATCTTCACAAAATAAGACTAAAGATATAATGAAAAAGTAATTGAATACTTTATCAAGAATAGTATGAGATTTATTTTCCCCATTACCCAATTCTAATTTCAATAAATAAAACTTTGAAAGAAATAATTCCTTTGAAACTAGTTCAGCCAAGAGATCTGGTGACAGCAACAGGCACTGGTTAAACTGCGGACCTGATCAAATTTCTAATCGAAAAGATGTCGTTATATATATATATACATATATATATATATATATATATATATATATATATATATATATATATATGTATATATATATATATATATATATTTATATAAAATGGGTTAAGAAATTTCAACGAAAGAAAGATGTATATTTAAATAAGGAAGTAGTCACCAACAATGTGTATTTTTTAACATTATTTTATTATTCCGTGTCTTGGTTTTTCATTAAGAATTATGTTTGGATCACTACTCCCTTATAAATATATATATATATATATATATATATATATATATATATATATATATATATATATATATATATATATATATATATATATATATATATGATTGTTGACATGGATTAAATCCGGCGATATAAAATAAAATGGAGGTGGAAGGACCTGAATACTCAACGTTTCGTCAGATTTATGCGGGCTTCTTCAAGAGGGATGGTCATTGACGAGAGAGTCGGAGGATTGGCGCTATATATAATGATGGGGAGAGCTATATTTCCAGACGCAATTTTTTAATCTCTACGATATTCTAACTTTTAGACGTAATCCACCACGTAATCCACCACACTAGTTTACTCTAATTTATTTTCTCTCATAAAATGTATATATATATGTATATATGACATCTAATTTACATAAGGAAAACACGTTGCTCTCCCCCATCATTATATATAGCCCCAATCCTCCGACTCTCTCGTCAATGACCATCCCTTTTGAAGAAGCCCGCATAAATCGGACGAAACGTTGAGTATTCAGGTCCTTCCACCTCCATTTTAATTCATATATATATATAAATATATATATATATATATATATATATATATATATATATATATCATAACGGTTGGATCACTGTCTGACTGACGAAAAGAACATTTAAAAGCAAAATGTTTAAATTCAATGTTATTTCACGCGGTTGATGGTAGCCAAATGGATACCGTCTTTGCTAATCAAGCCAGAGATGGCTCGTGTTGCCGAGTTCGAATCTGTTGACTGTTGTTAATCATGACACCTTGCACTGAAGATTCCCGAAAGGATGAAACACTAGTGTCTGTAGGTATTTAATTATTATAATAAAATATAATTATATATATATATATATATGTGTGTGTGTGTGTGTGTGTGTGTGTGTGTTTTGTGAACTATATATTAAAGATATACAGGGTGTTCCAAAAGTCTTGGGCACATTTCAAGTCCTCATATCTGCTTAATGTGCCCAAGACATTTGGAAGACCCTGTATATTTATTGTATATTTATATGTATTTATTGTATATATATATATATATATATATATATATATATATATATATATATATATATATATATATATATATATATATACTAACTGTACTCTGGTACCCTTTGCTGTGGCTCGATTTAGTGTAATGGAAGAATCCCCATCACCGCGGTTTTAGCACTCCGAAATCTACCAAAAAAATATTTTGTTATATACGAACGTGAGAAAGAAGAAGAAAAAAAGGAAGAAGAATGGGGGGATGGGTTCATAGTGCCGCCTGTAAGGAAAATACTGAAAAAAGAAAAAAAAAGAAAGAAACGATGAAAATAGAGAGAAAAGCATCGAACAAAGCGAAATGTAACGGAAATGATTTATGATATGTTTATATATATATAAAAAGACCCCGGCTGTTTTATAAAGAAAGAAACGATGTTAAACTTGCTGAAGGAAGAGGAAAAACGGAAAGAGAGAAGAAATAAATAAACAAAATGGAAAGATCGTGAAAACAGAAACAGAGGAAAGTAAAAAATAAATAAATAAATAAATAAACGATGTTAAGCTTGCCGAAAACTATTAAGTGGCGCAAAGCGAGTCAAATGGTTGCATTTTTTTGTGGACTGTCCTTTTATGGAGTTTTAGCCGGTAAAATAGTTGCTATGGGGTTAAAATTGAAAAAAAAATGAAATTAGCAAATGTAAGTCGACTTAAAGTGCTTTTGGACACATGCACAAATAGACATTCAAACGTTTAAGCCGGTTCATTTTAACTATTTTTCTTACCCTCCTGATGATTGCTCAAACGGTTACGACTAAGATTTGAGCACTATATGTTTTCGTTTCTATTCTAGCTGATAGCACCCAAGTCGTTTCTTTTTACTTTTGAAATCATTATATTGGGTACAATAAAAGAAGTTGGCTCTATGATAATAACTATGAAATCTGCATAAATTGAAATATCATATTTAAGCGTATTTTACCTCCGGTTGCCCTGCTATTTTATATATATATATATATATATATATATATATATATATATATATATATATATATATATATATATATTCCCCCAAAACCTTTGGACTTGATGGAGGGGAGACTGAAACTTGCTGCTATGGCTTCGAATGATCTGGAGAAACAGCAAGGGAGACTTGATTCCAAATATTTCTCATGGATTATGTCAATCTTTTTGGTTCTTATGCATAAAGTAAATTTCACAGTGTGCAAAAAGTATTTGATACTGGAGATATTCATAATCATGCCCTATTTCCAAAAAAAGCCAAGTACGTCCAAGGATGGAATACTGTTGCCATATCTGGGCAGGAGCTGATAAAAACAGCCTATCCTGCCTTGACAGAGTACAAAATAGACTTCGTGGCTTAGTGGGGATGCCCTTTTCTCTACCCTGCAACCTCTCTCCCACAGAAGAGACGTTGCGAGCCTATCCTTGTTTTATCGTTATTTCCATGGCAGGTGCTCCTCTGAACTCCAATCTCTGGTCCCCCCTCGCCAATCTTTCACGAAAAACACCCGTCTAGCTGAATCCACTGTGAAAAATTTCCCCCACTCTATATCTGTGCCTAAATCAAAACGCGGATTCCATGAACAAAGCTTATTTCTTAGAACTGCGCGCCTGTGAAACTCTGTTCCGTCTGCCTGCTTCCCATCGGACTACAACTTGGATGTCTTCAAGTCCAATGTTAACAAATTCCTAATGAACCGCCCCCTTAAGTAAACACTTAATCAAATCTCCACACTAACGTAATGTACTTGCAATAACCCTTATCCCTGAGTGGCTTCCGGGCCTTGATAAGTGGTGATCACTGTGTAAAAAAAAAAAAAGAAGAGCGATATGAGAAATATTTCGAATCAAGTCTCCCCTTGCGGTTATTTCAGATCATTTGAAACCATAGCAGCTAGTTTTAGTCTCCCCTCCATCAAGGCCAGAGGTTTTGGGGGAATATCAGATATTTTGTAATTTATATGCAAAACTGGGTAAACACATGACTTTGAATGTAAAAAAAATGCCAAAAGTAGGCTTTGTATGATGGATGGTCCCCTTAATATGCGACCTTAAAGGCAAATGTCATATATCCCACAACACACTTCAGGTCATTACCTTTCCAACGAGCATTCATTTATTAAATACTGATCGATAGTCGCTGAGATTTGAAGTTTATAAAACTGCCAAAAGAGGTGGTATATATATATGATAATTGCAACGTCTTGTCAGACGAGTGCCACTCCCTCAGACATTTAAAATCCATGATCCCAAATGTCTTAGGGAGTATCTATACAAATATGATGTTACAGAGTCTTAGCTTTGTACGACAGCTAAGTCTCTCTCTCGGTTCAAAATATTGAGATACAGCAACAAGCAAGAGCAAGATAGCCAGCAACAAATTAAACTGCAGACCAGCTTAATGCGGGTACTGGTCTTCCGCTTTATGGTTTTTTAAATTAGAGATTTGCTTCCCCTAGAAAGGTTGCTTTCACCACGGCTTACGGGAGCCCTCTCTACCCCAATACACATATACACACACAAATATACACGGTGCTAGTTGGCCGTTGACCCAGAAAAAGAGTTCATTCGCCCTTTCGAAGGTCTTGTTTTTAATCCTTCATATATATATACTAGCATGGGTGCCCTGCGTTGCCTAGGTGTTTGGAGGTGTGAGTTGAGCAACAAAAAAAGTGGTAGTAGGAAGGCAGGCTCGAACACGTACCGCAAAGGAGGAAAAGAACGGGGGTAAAAATTGATGCCTTTACTGTTACGACTACCGGCAAACCGGTATTGACGTAGGTTTAAATTAAAGTTAGATATTCGAAAAGAGGAGATGACTTTCGAAAATATCGGTGAAAAAAGCAACCCCTCCCTGTAGAAAAGTGCCCAGTTGAGGGTGAAGAAATGAATGTTTTTAGCCGATTTTTCGGTATTTGTCGTCTGAAGGGTCGAGCTTCAAAACGATACTTATCTTATGAAAATTCGTCGCCTCTGTCGAAAATTTTAGGCAGACATGCAAACATACATACATACATGCATTTATATATTGGTAGCTCAAATTTTCAACCCAAACCGATTAAAAAGCTTGCCCTATCTCTGAATACCCTTTATGTAAAATTTCAAATGTTTAGACCAGATTGTCTGAGTAATTTGGTAGAGACCGCAGAGGTCAAATTTTTTAAACTTGGCCCATATTATGACCCTTTAATATTTATTATTTTGGGCCCCTCAAGTTATTATGTGAGATCAATGGCCATTAATAGATTTCAAGTGTTTATACCCAAAATTGGCGGAGGGGTTTGGCCCATTAACAGCCAAATTTCTGGCCGAAACCGGATTACAAAGATTGCTCCAAATCTCAGTACTGTGTATATCAAATTTTGAGTCTGTAGACTGAAAATTGACAGAGTCATTGTGTAGAGAAATGGACACAGACAGACAGACACTTTCACTTTTATAGATATTTAGATATATTTATATATACATACTAGCATGGGTACCCGACGTTGTCTGGGTTGACATGTAGTTCCGTTTGGAACACACCTGCTATACTAATCATTTTCATTATGGGCAACGTGGATATCCCCAGAACAATTCAAAAAATAAAAGAACGGATAAAAACATAACCCCAAAAAAAGAAGTATGTGATACCCTCTCCACCAGATATTTTGGCAGAAGGGATACAAATAGAAGAAACTATTCTCCGGATATTTAGCACTAGAAAAAAAATCCTCTCCCAAAAAATAAATCATAAGAAATAAATTATTACAACTTTTGTTTCAATAAAAATAGCATCGAATAACCGTGCGATCGCAAAAAAAAAAAAAAGCCAAGTAAGCAGAACCCCTTAAAAAATGTAGATCTACCAAAAATTAATTCCAAAAACAACTAAATGAAATTTTTCGCCATTGTAATGCCCCAGCCAATGTAATTTGCCATATTTTGGGATTCGTTTTTCTTATGAAATTGTTAGGTGAAAGTACAGAGGGATCTCATAAAAAATTAATTAAATTTATCGTTATTTCATGTTTTAAATGTAATACCCCCATCACAAAAAAAAAAAGTATTTGTCATGTTTTATCCCCCCCCGCCCCTGCCTGATCGCCAAACATGAAAAAATGCTAGAGGTGACATGTCTCGTTGAACGCTTGGTGGCCAAAATGTGGGTGCTCATTTCACGTTAAATTCATATGGAAAAGTGATCTCCCACTCTAAAATGTTAATTTTCTTTCTTTTCAAAATTTCTGTCATATTATTTTAAAAGGCTATTAAGCCAAAAAAAGTAGATCTTTATTTTTTTAGGTGGGTCACATCGTAAAAAATTTACCGATTTCTGTATAGTATTTTATAGAATAATAAAAACAAGCACATGAAATCTTTTCTTCAGTTTTTCGTAAGTGTTTTTTTAATATTTAAAAAACAAGAAAAGCCAAACATTTTTCTATCTACTCGGAATTATTTTTTAAAGCTAGAAATTTATTGAGATTACCAAATTATTTTATTAGGTGATAGTTTTTATTTTTTGTCTATGTTCCGAAGGGGCAAATAACTTTAAACAAAGAATTTAAAAAATTGATGTTGGAATAATAATTCCAAATAAATTTAATTAAATATGTTATCAATATAATTATTGTTTAAAATCTGTAACGATTTTAAATAGAACACTTATAACAATTCTCTCGTTAGAAACATTAACTAAGATAACGCAATTTAATAAAATCGATTTTTCTCAATGTAATATGCAAATGAGATGATCTCTTTATTGTATCTAGTTTGCAAGAATCATACTATATACAGAAATAAATGAGTAAGGAACCTTTTGTATATATTAATCAAATTTTGAACAAACAAACAGACAGGAATGCGAATTTATATATATATATATATATATATATATATATATATATATATATATATAATTTTAATGCGAATTTATATATATATATATATATATATATATATATATATATATACTAGCGTGTGTACCCGGCGTTTTCCGGGTGTTCGTAGGTGTGTGTGTGTAAGGGAGAAGTAAAGTAAAGAATACACGAATAATATCCGTGTTTCAATATTATAAAAAAAAACGATGTTAAACTTCCTAAAAAATCGGAAAAACGAAAACAGGAAAAGCATCGAACAAACGTAATTCACCCAATAGGAAGCATAGAACGGAAAGACACAGTGCAATTCTATTCCTGTTTTTTAAGCAACTACGAAGTACAGAAAACTGAAACCGGCGTTCCTTCGTAACTGTCCCTTGTGAACGATCACACAACGGTGTAAATGGATGGCGGGGAACGGAGGAATTAATTAGAGACAAAAGATTTTACTACTTCCAGTGATTTTAACGGATTTTGGCAGGGAACTCTCAGCAGAAAAAATACAGGAATCTACGAGTATCGAGGAAGTGGAGAGGTAATATGCCTATAACAAACCTCAGATATTGTACTGCAGTCTGTGCATATTACATTTGCATGAAATGTCTTGATTTTTAATCCTATTAAGCTACAAAACTATAGGGAAAAATGAGTTCATTATATATATATATATATATATATATATATATATATAGGGAGGGATATGTAGGTATTTAATAATTATTATAGCAAATAATTATATATATATATATATGTATATATATATATACACACATATATACATATACACGCCATATATATATATATATATATATATATATATATATATATATATATATATATATATATATATATATATACTGATAGCCAAATTGAATATAAAAATGCTCATCTCTTTGGTTCTATGGGATAAAACTACATCAATTTGCAGGGTTTTTTTAAGATTATAATACTATTCTATGGTTACAATTTTATGACAATTAGTAATAAAAAAGCATATATTTCCAAACCATTAAAATATGTCCAAATTTGCCTACATATGTATACATAGTGTCCTGCACACAAACTTCAGTTTTGCTGCTTCCATTGTCTCGCCTGTGGCCTTGCCAGGCTACCAATATATATATATATATATATATATATATATATATATATATATATATATATATATATATATATATGGGGGTGATTTTATTTATGTGAACGATCTTATATAGAACTAGCCTGAGTGTCCGGCGTTACCCGGATGTTTGTAGGTCTATGTTGAGCAAAAAACAAATGTTGTAGTAGGCAGGCAGGCTCGAACCCGATACAAAGGCGGAAAAGAAAGTGAAGGTTTGTTTAAGAGTGTTGGTTGAGCAAAATAATAAAAAAGAAAATTGCTAGCGCAAAAAAAAAAAAAATGGTAGTAGGCACGCAGGCTCGAACCCATACCGCGAAGGAGGAAAAGAATGTAAAAAACCGAAAAACGTGACACGTTAGCTGTTGTACCCATCGCCAAACCGGTAGTGACGTAGGTTTAAATTAAAACTAGTCAATCGAAAAGAGAGGGTGACTTTCGAAAATATCGGCGGAAAAAGCGATCCCTCCCTGGAGAAAAGCGCCTAGTTGAGGGTGAAAGAATGAATGTTTTTAGCCATTTTTTTATATTTGTTGTCCGAAAGGTCGATCTTCAAAACGATACTGATCTCGTGAAAATCCTTCAGCTCTATCGAAAATTTTAGGCAGACATACATACACACATACATACATACATACATTTAAACAGACAGGTGAGATTTGCATTATAGATGATAGAGACGTTGAGAAAAAATAAAATAAAAAACTGAAGAATAGGAAATAGGAAAAGTGCAAAATGAAAAAGTTATTAAATGAAGAATAGATGAGAAGGCAATTGAAAAAAAGTGGGGGGAGGATGTGGACAGGAATTAATTAAATATGTAAATATATTGATATACTCTGAGATTGAACTATCAATATACTGAAAAATTACCAAACAAGACAAAGATATGGGAAAACATATTGATAACTAGCTGATGTACCCGGCGTTGAACGGTATTAAACGTAACGTTAAATGAAGTTTTAAGAAAGAAACTGAAACATGCAAATGCAAGTACTATTTTTTTTAAAACAGTTCACTTCTTGTAAGTAAAAAAAAAATACTCAAGCTGAGATCGAAACCAAAACCTGAAAAAGTGATTCAAGTACAATAACCATTAGGCCAGCTTGCCATGATCCTTAAAAAGTGTTTTTTTCGAACATACTTATTCTTAAAATAAGGAAGCTGTCATATGAACGATTCGCACATGCGCAGTCGGGAAACACTTGATAAACACATAAAATTCTGAAGACCCCCAAGTACCAATTTTTTATTCTGACTCCTTAGCAGCCCTTTTTTTCCGGATGGAAACCGATTTCCACATGACTGAATACCCTATATACTAAATTTCAAGTCTGTAGATCAAAACTTCATTGAGTATATTTAGTGGAGAGTTGTCCTTACGCGCGCGCGCACACACACACACACAGACACACACACACACACACACACATTCTCACTTGTATAGATATATAGATAGATATGGAAATACTTTTATTCCAAAGTAAATATTTTCCTCTCATTCAATATGCGATTTAATTCTGTATTTGTTTTCACTTCCCATCATCATCATCATCAGCAGCAGCAGCAACAGCAGCAGTAGTAGTAGTAGTATGATATCCTGTTCTGCATTTTAGAACAACCTCTTTTCATATTAATCTGCTACTATTATTATTTCTATATCATTCTTTTTCCTCTATTATTATTATCATTATTATCATTATTATTATTATTTTTATTATTATTATTATTATTATTGTTTTTATTATTAGTATTAGTATTAATAATTTTATTAGTATTATTATCACTTATGTTTTATCAGCATACGAAATTTTAATATCCTGTTCATTGGGTGATTGATTATACAGCAAGCAAATATGCTCATTCAAAAATATTTCCTCTTTTTTCAACGTTATCAGTGATGGAAATAATTAATTATCCATATCAAAATCCATCTATATATATAAAGTGTATTCATGTGTGTGTGTGTGTCTTTTTTTTTTTTACTTGGGAGTCACCACGTATAAAGTCTCGAAGGCCACTTGAGGATAAGGTTTAATGAATGTAAGTTATCATATCTAAAGATAAATCATATATAGTGGTTTTAGCTCGTTGAGTGTTTTTGTGAAAGTTTGGCAAATGAGGACCATAGATTGGAGTTCAGATGAGCTCTTACCATGAAAATGGCGATAGAGCAGAGAAAGACTCGCAATGTCTTTTCTGTGGGAAAGAGGATGCAGGGAAGAAAAAAAGGCAAGTTTCTCCTGCCCAGGTGTAGCTCCTGCCCAGATGTGGCACACCTGTAGGGTGCACCTGGTTCTTATACAGATAGAGGATTGCATCGGCAGTAAGATACTTACTGGAGCAGTAGAGTGATCCAACTATCTTTCCAGCGATCTTGGCAATGGATTCAATGTATGCGTTCCATTTCAGATCAGGAGTGAAGGTCAGTCCCAGGAGATTGTCAAGATATCCCAAAACTTGATTGTCAAGATTCCCCAAAACTTGAGCCATTCATTTCATTTGGACATGTTGAGAACCAGAGCGATTATGATCAAAGGAGAGAAGCTTAGTATTCAATGCATTAAAATTAACCAACCACCTTTTCCCCATTGCACCACGTTCTCAAGATCAGAAGAGAAAGAATCAGAAGGATCTTTATCATTTCTAGCTTTTGATGTGTCACCATAGATTGCCGTGTCGTTTGCATGAATGTCTACAAATGATCTAAGAATATGATTTGGGAGATATGTGATGAAGATCAGAATAGGGTTGGAACCAGGATGGAACCCTGAGGGATAGCAGTGTTAATACAGTGACTTTCTGATTTCTGCCCATCAACGACTACTCTTATAAGCCTGTCAGACAGAAAGAATTTTATAACTCAGAGGACATTCCCAGCTATTCTATAGCTGGCAATCTTGTGAAGTAGACCTTTATGCCACACTCTATCAAAGGCATATGTCAAGAGCTATTGCTCTAGAGACAAATCCTCAGTCGAGCGATCACTAATCCTATGTGATGTAACAGTTAGTACATCAACTGTAGATCTTGCAGAATAGAAACCATACCGCATGTCATTGAGCAGGTTATTTTTGCCGAGGTGGTTGACCACTTCTCTGTTTATCACAGTTTCCAGCAACTTATGATGCACAGGAGACTGATTGGTCTGTACTAAGAGGGAGATGATCGATCACCGGAATTTTTAAATACAGGGTAGACTGATGAAGTTTTCCAAGGGAAGCATTTCTGTTTAAGGCAGCGTTTAATTAGCTTTGTAAGTATGGAATCTCGTTCCGGTTGAAGCTTTTTGAGCACTATGACTTGAATGTTGTTTTACTAGAATCAAGGTTTTTGATAAGCTTGACAACATCACGGCCAGAAATTAGTATGTTGCTTAGTGTGTTTTCAGTCACAAGAGAGAATACAAGGGTTAGGCTGCCCTAATTGCAAAGGATAGAATTTGCTGCAAAGTTCTTGGCAAAGAGTTTTGCTTAGTCAGATGCTGGCGAGATTACCTCAGGTCCATTGATGATGGTAAGGATAGAGGACATGCTTCTGTTCAGGATCTTGTTTTTTTTTTTTGTTTTTTTGTTTTTTTTTTTGTTTTTTTATTACCTTTTCACCCCAAACAAGGCACATTGACACTTTGGTGTAGAGGGCTACTATCAGGGGCAGCAACTACTGGGGCACTATGTTGGGATTTGGGCAGCAAGATGTCAGTTCACGTTACACTTGAACTTCTGCATGTCAGTACAGTTAGGGAAGGAGGGACCTAGAATGGAATTCCAGAGTCTAGCAGTTCTGGGGAAGAAACTACTGGAGTAGAAAGATCTTTTACATCTAGGGATCTCTACTGTGTGGGGGTGGGATTTAGCTGCCTGTCAGGTTTGTCGAGGGTGTCTACGTCGTGGGGGCACAAATGTTTATGATTCGCCTAAACTGTTGGCAGCCAAGCCGCTGCTCTGCTACTTTAAACTTGATGTACTGAGCATAGGAATCTCTTGCATTTTTTATTACTCTTTTACAATGGTTGATGGCAGTCCTAATGTTGTCTTTAGTTTCACATCTATTATGCTGAAAACAATGGAAATAGTGATTTCTGTGTGCAATGGTGGCGGGCGGCGCATTCTGGAGTGAACCACAGTTAGCTGTTGAACTTTAGCTGGAATTTTTTGGAGGTTATGAAGCGGTTTATACCCACAGTTAACCATTTAGTCAGATCTGATACTAAAGAGGACACATTCTTTTTTGAACATGTAGTGCAGAGGTATATCTGATATGAATGTTTGGAAGTCATCCCAGTCAACCATAGAATATCTATGCACAGTAAGAGGGAGAGATGCATTAGAGAACTTATTACATTTTGTTTTTATCTCAACTGGGTTTGTGAACAATTTGTGTTAGTTCATAGGCAATCGAGAAATCATGGCAGTACATCCCCTCATCATCAGTCTTTTTTGAATGGAATAGCCATTCCACGTTGTGAACATTGAAGTCTCCACAGACGTGAATGTTAGCTAAGCGATGGGTAGACAGAATATGGTCAAGCAAATGCTACTCTGAAGCTCATGTAAGGCCAATTAGGACTTTCTCTGGAGATGTCCCTACCACATGGAAAGCCATTTTTAAGGTAGGCACATATTCCATGACCATGATGATTTGGGGGGGGGGGTCAGAGTTTGATGCCAAATTTGAATATCTGGTAATCGCGAACTCATATAGGGGAACAGTCAGTCCAATGCCAGTTTTGCATAGGAACAATAAGTCTGGTTTAGTCTCGTGTAATTAGATTCAACCTCTGAAAGGTTGGAATGTAGACCCCGGATGTTAAAGAAGGAGACCTGGTAGTGGGGGGGGGGGCAGGTTGGTAGTTGGAGTTCTGGGTTGAATCTTGTTTTGTTTTTTGTGATTTTTCATTTTTTGAGGGTTGAGAGATGTGGAAAAGGTTGGCAGTTTTTTCAGTAGAGCTCTTTTGTTAAAACTGCAATAGTATTTATCTAAGCTAGCAGGGACGCCCGGCTTAGCCTGGTCGTAAAATACACTTAAATATGATATTTTAATTCTTACAGATTTTGTAAATGTTATTATAGAATCAATTTTCTATGAATTTTTAAAATAAAAAAATATATATGTATATCCTTGGGTGCATCAGCTTGAATCGAAACCAAAACCAAAACTTATGAAATATATATATATATATATATATATATATATATATATATATATATATATATATATATATATATATATATATATATATAAACCAAAACTTATGAAGAAAAAAAAATATATATATATATAACTTGAGTTCCTTCAGCTATAATCAAAACCAAAACAAAAACTTATGAAAAATTCTTGGAAAAATTATTTATTCCAAGAAATGGACGGTCATAACAATTAAAAGACAGTCACTCAGAAGAAAAAAGATGTAAACGTGACATAAAAAATAACACACTTGCTATCATATTAATAGATAATACTCGCCTTCCCGTGTTTCAGTAGTTACACTATTATTTAATATCGCCCAAATTAAAAAGTAAGCAACCATCACCTCCACGTACGTATGTTGTTGTGAGAAAGATATTTTTAGCTATGGACAAATAATCAAAGGACGCAATAAATAATACTTATAGATAATTTAAACCGTGATTAAAATATTTATGAGTTTCAGAGGTAAGGGTTGGAGATTCTTGGATTCTTCAATTTTTCCAAGGCAATGCCGGTGCACAGATATTGCAAATATATCTAATATATTGTTACGTTGTCAGATTTGAACATGTACACCTGCGATATCGATATTTCATTTAGATTAGCCAGCTATTAAAGCAAAATCTGAAAAACTAATCTTTTTTAAATGAGTGCATAATATATCCGACTATATTTATTTTAGTAAAACACACTTTACTATCTCCAACCATCTTTTTCATTGACTAACGAGTAGGTATGATCATCTAATTAAAAAGTTATGTTTGTTATGAATACAAAAAGTTAAATTGCCTTCAAAATTCTTTTGTCTGTGTAAGTACTCTTAAAAAGTATTCCACCATTCGTTTTATTATTATTATTAGTAGTAGTAGTATTATTAGTATTATTATTATTAGCCCACAAAGAGCTTTTAACACAGGTCACCAAAGATCTCTCCTTGAAAACAACTTGTGGTGTTCCCTGGAAGCTGAGTGACAACAAGTCTCCCCAGATTTTCCAGTACTCTTCACTTTTTTCGTTAACATTTGCAAATAAAATTGCGTTATCGCACCAGCCGCTTACCATTGATTTCTCACTGGCTGCAGTCATTGTTCTCCACTGGGATTTGAGTGACAATAAACCTCTCTAAGGTCCCAGTTCTCTTCACACTTGTCCAGCGGAGGTCTGGTCAGTGCTCTCTCCTCAGTATTTCCATCCTCTTTAAACCTTCTTGCCTATTTGGTATCACTCTTTTAGTGGAGCGGTAATGGGGTAGTGAGAGATGGAGGACGGGGATAGCGAACTCGTGGGTATGCAGCTTCAATGCACTCAGGTCTATGTAACGCCCCTTTTGTTTTTATGATTCGTGAAAAAGAAAAAAACAAAAATTATTATTATTATTATTATTATTATTATTATTATTATTATTATTATGATGATTATTATTATAAACCAGCAGGTAGGCTTAACTAAAAGTTTCCTTTTTCTACATTACGCCCCCCCCACTCAGATTTGCTTTAAAAGAAAAATCAGCAAAATTTCCTTTTAGCTACACAAAACCAAATATGGCAGTACATGTATGGATTTATTTATCTGCTTCTATAGAAAGTGAACAATAAAGTAACAAGTTGGACAGGAAATAGAAAATTTATATTAGTTTTATTTTGGGGGCCTCACAACTCTCGCTTTTCTTACATTGTATTTTAATCCCTCCCATTCCATGAGCGATATTTATGACAAAAGAGGAGGAATTTCTGTTTTCAGGATCATAACCTGTACAGCATACACTGATCATTGGCTGATTTCTTGAAATAGTATTTTTCGCCCCTTACATCAAATATCTTGTTTGGCACGATTTCGATAAATATATAATAATTTAATAAAAATGCAGCTGAGCTTCAATCTATGACCCCCCCCCTCTAAAACATCCATAACAATCATCTAACTACAGCCACTGTTAACAATTTCCCTTTTTTTACTATTTGGGATCGTGCTTAATAGGGAATTTAGTAGAGTTGAGCAAAAAGGTGTTTGTTCACATTACATTTTATCTTGCATGTTAGTAAAGTCAGGGAAACAGGAAACGGGGTAGGGAATTCCAAAGTCTAACAGTCTGAAGGAATAAACTGTTAGATTAGAAGGCTTTCCAGCATCTAGGGATCTCAACAGTGAAGGGGTGGGATTTAACTGCTTGTCGAGTTAGTTGGGAATATGCATGTCGGGAGTGCACAAGTGTTACAGCTTCATCAAAGCATATTCCATTAAAGTATTTGTAAAACGTGCACTGACATGCGACATTGCAACGATGGGATAAAGGTTGAGAACCTGGCCGATATTAGATTGGAGACTAAGAGTGAGAGACTAGTGGTAGATGCTCCAGCGCAAATGTAGCAACAAAACTCCGTGCATGGACGAATTGTAGCTTTGTAAAGATATCAAATGCTCTTTGATGTGAATAA
Organism: Euprymna scolopes; assembly: GCF_053919585.1. Classification (NCBI taxonomy): domain Eukaryota; kingdom Metazoa; phylum Mollusca; class Cephalopoda; order Sepiida; family Sepiolidae; genus Euprymna; species Euprymna scolopes. The sequence continues at coordinate 166,645,989 of NC_136483.1, forward strand.
CTTTCTAGCATGCTAGAGGGAGAGCATCTTCTTTGCAGCAGCCTTGGCAATACCCTCAATTTATGTATTCCAATTCATGTTGCTAATAAATGTTAGGCCGAGGAGTTTTAAAGAAGTGCTCTTAGGTAGGGTATGATTTGTCATGGCAATCGTTGATTGAGAAGGTTTTTCTTGTAGCTGTTAAAAGAAAGCAGCTTAATCTAAGTAGCATTAAATCTTACCAACCATTTACGACCTCATTTAACTATCGAGTTACGGTCGTTTTCTAGGATTTCAACCATTGTCTTTGATATTCGTACATTCGTTTTTCCCTTATGACTATTATAGAGCGTTGTGCCATGAGCAAATATTCCCATCTGAGATACAACTTCATCACAATTTTTATTTTTAAATTCTATGAGTAAATTTTATTTCTTAGAACTACTCGTTTGAGGAACACAATAATGCGGGAGTGCTTCCTGGCTGACTACACCATTGTAGTTTTCAAGTCCGATGTAAAAAGGTTTTTGTTTAGTGATTTTCTTAAACAATCAAACTCTGCCCAATTTCCATCATTACCAACCATCACGGTGTTCTCTCACTGGCCACTTGACACTCATCAACCATTATCCTCGCGTGGCTTTTGGCCATTGATTATTGGTGACTCACCAGTAGAAAAATAAAATTGTACTATAAGTAATCAAACTTGGTTTATTGCAATCATTCGATCTCATTGATCATACCACTACTCCCATAGTGTTCTCCATCGTTCAGCTGGCAATCATTTTCGTCTCGTTAACCCTCATCCTCGAGTGGCTCTTAGCCTTGATATGTGGTGATCAAATAGTATAAAAAATACTTTAGTATTTTTATACCACTGGCAAAAGCGCGTGGGATTTTAACGGCTGTAAAATGACGACTAGAAATCAATTTCTTTCTTTACTTAAAAAGAAACAAAGTCAAAAACGAAATGAAATTTTAAAACTGTTCAGTTTACATTTCAAATACAAATAGTTTGCTTAGGAAATTAACACCTTTGGAATGCATTTCGTTATCCTAACGTTTTTATTCTCTTCTCCAGGATGGTAAAGTTAGACAAACGAAGTCTTTGAAAATAAAAAAACAGATAGTGAAATAAATTATCTATAATATAAATCTCACCTGTCTGTTTAAATGTATGTATGTATGTATGTTCGTCCGCCTAAAACTTTCGACAGAGGCGACGGATTTTAACGATATCGGTATCGTTTTGAAGCTTGACCCTTTGGACACCAAATATCGAAAAATTGGCTCCTTCACCCTCAATTGCACAGTTTTCTACAAGGAGGGTCGTTTTTTTGTTTTTGTTTTTTTGGGTTTGTATTACTGTACACATAGATTCGAAAAAGTTATAAAAAAAAAACAAATATATAACAAATAAATGTGATCAAAGGCAAGATAAGTTACTTTCCTACCAAACTGGATATATTTTTTGTGTTTTTTTAATTCAATGTAACACGTTTATTAAGTTCGAAAAACATACATTGTTTACCGATGTATTGGGAAATTCAAAATGGCGCGCGACTCTCTCTTTAACACGGTAAGTTTGGGAAAAGGTTTTATAAATAATGAACTACTATTTAAAAGAACACCGAATATATGTCAAGTTATGTCACGGTAACATATATTGAGCGAGTTTCTAACAGTATTTTGTCTAGTTTATTATTTATTACACCTTTTCCTGAACTTACCGTGTTAAAGAGAGAGCCGGGCGCCATTTTGAATTTTCCAATACATCGGTAAACACTGTCAGCTTTTCGAGCTGAATAAACATGTTACATTGAATAAAAACACGAAAAATATATCCAGTTTGGTAGAAAAGTAACTTATCTTGCCTTTGATAACATTTATTTGTTATATATTTGTTTTTTGACAACTTTTTCGAATCTATTTGTACAGTAATACAAACCGTTTTTTTTTTTTTTTTTTGCAAGTCATTGTATCGGTTGGAATGCCTTTACTAATTTCAACGTTCAGAACTTCCGGTCGCGTCATGGAGTAGAGCTAAGGCGTCAGGTTTTCTTTCACTTTCTTTTCCGCCTTCGCGTCAAGGGTTCGAACCTGCCTGCCTACTACCACATTTTTTATGCTCAACACACACCTCCAAACACCCAGACAACGCCGGGCACCCAGGCTAGTATTAAATAAATAGAGGAACAGATATGTATTTGTGGTCGAAGTAGCAGCGGCAGGAAATCTTGAATTTTTACGTATTGATTCCTCATTGGACAAATGCTCAAATCAACAGTTTTTTCAACTAATAGAAATGCAAAAGATATTCACCCCAAGTCTCGCGCGTAGTATAAAAGCCAAAACTTAGCGTATTGCTTTGTTTTTTTGTTTTGTTTTTTGTTTTTTTTCAATTTTTCCTGTTTTCTTACAAACATTACACGTGCGTATCCCACAATATTGCATAGCTCCTTTTGGGGTCAAAAGGCAATCAAGAAATTCCACGAGAGGTGCACATTAACTTTTGGACACCCACTGAAACACACATATTTCGCTTACAGAATTCATATACACAGTTTGTACATACATAGTCTCATTGACATGGAAGGCATTGAGTCCCTTTCCAGCTCGCCACCCCCGGTAATAAAAGACACGGGGTGGTTTTAATTAATAAATTTTTGGGTGCCTTCCGTCCGTTATATATATATATATATATATATATATATATATATATATATATATATATATATATATATATGACTACTTCATTTACTCACATAAATTAATATACGAAAGTATAAATTTATGCGTAAACTTTAAGTATTTATTTCATCGGTGCTCAATACGTAGGTAGCGCTAGGTAGTAAGTTATAAAATATATATGGCAATTAAGCTACACAGAATATATATAAAAATATATATGGCAATTAAGCTACACAAAATATTCCACGCTAGGATTCATCAGGCTTATGCCTGATGAATCCTAGCGTGGATGAAACGCGGAATATTCTGTGTAGCTTAATTGCCATATATATTTTATAACTTACTATATATATATATATATATATATATATATATATATATATATATATATATATATATATATATAAGATAAAAATTACAATTAATTTTACCAAAATGATCCAAGATGGTAAAATTAAAGTATAATATAAATATTAAAGAATTAATATTCATAAAGTTATCTCAGCCAGATGTAAAAGCTCGATAAAACCAAATAGGAGATAGAGCTTATAATACGAGCAAACAGTTAATAAAACATGTTAAAAACACTTTGAAAAAGAGCTAAAAACATATTTAATTTGAAAAGGAAACACTTGATAAGTGGATAGTCATATATATATATATATATATATATATATATATATATATATATATATATATATATATATATATACATGAATAAAAAAATCAATACGAAAAATATATAATTGTTTATATCTTTTCTGTATTTATTTTCTGTGTATTGACGTATAGGAATACCAAAAGTCTTTTGAAAAAACAAGTATATAATTTTTAGACCGATCCTTCGATATTCCTCAGTGTGAATGTATATATATATATATGTATATATTGGAAGAATAAAATTTGTTATCGGAACAGTAGCGAAACTTGCCATCAGAAGAAAAAAGCAAATTTCTGCTAGTGTTCTAGTAGCAAATTTTATTCTTTTAATATATAAGGCAATGCATCTCGAAAAGACGGACTCTGTTGAAACACCAACCCGGATAGAAGAGCTCATTGGCTCTGTACGGCAATTTTCTAATGACGTGTATCACTAACCAATCACTCACATTTTATTTGTTATGAACCAATATGAAGTAATAAGTGAAGCCTTATCTGAAATAATATTGATTTTGTGTCGATGATACTTTTTATCATTTTGATAAGTTCATTTTTCATGTTATTATATTTATTCATTTATTATTTTATTCTTCCAGCATGGTGGAGCAAGAAATCGTCTATGCCATTTCTGAGACAGTTTCCTGGTAAGTAAAATTTCTTCCAAGATCTATATATTATAATAATAAATTCGTATTCCTGTTTGCTCACGTCATAGCATATACTATATATGTGAAGTGTACGTCACAAATGATATACACATTCCATTTAACTAAAAACAAGAAAATTCTTCTTCCAGGGTTTCTTTTAGCAAAACAATAAAATCACATTTATATAAAAGAAGATTGGAATTTAGTGAGGCCAGTCAAACGTTTTGTAATAAGATATATGGGAATGTTGGTAAAATAAACAAATAAAATCATAATTTACCAAAACAATGACTGATCTGGTTAGTGACGTCAGAGAACGAACAAAGAAAGGGTTATTATATGATCATAAAACGCAGGGTATTCAGAAGTTAGGCAATCGGAGGGTCAGAGTTAAGCCGTCCGCTAGAGGAGTTATTCGTCAGTCGATATACGTATATACAGAAAGATTATACATCTTTGCTATGGCGTCATATACGACGCATATTTTGAACAAACAGACAAACAAATAGACAAACAAATAGACAAACAGACAGGTATACGACTTTGAAAAAGATATATACAGAATGAATTTATTGAAAGTCTTTGCCTTTAAAATAAAATATTAAGCAATTAACAATCACATCATTGTTTTAGCTTACAAATTCCTAATATATATACATATATATATATATATATATATATATATATATATATATATATATATATATATATATACAGCGCATATGTATGGCATATAGCTGTATAGCGCAATGGTGAGACATCTTGACTGTCGTTTGGGCGGTCGGGTTTTGATCCGGGCTTGAGGCAGTTGCCTGTCTAGCCGCACTGATGAGCTGCGAAACAGTACTGTATGTGGATCATATATATATATATATATATATATATATATATATATATATATATATATATATATATATATATATATATATATATACAGGGTGTTCCAAAAGTCTTGGGCACATTTCAAGTCCGCATAACTGCTTAATTGTGAATGGTAGTAAGATGAAAGCGGTGTCATTTTAAAGCTAAATGCATTAAGTTTTTTGTAAGGCTATACCAAAATATACCAGATATACCAGATGTGTTTTTTAGTTCTAGTGATATTCAATGTCAAAATGTGCCCAAGACTTTTGGAATACCCTGTATATATAAGAACAAGTAGTTAATAAAACTACTGGTTGAGATTACTTCACAAATAGTAATTCTTTAATATTTATAATTTACTTTAGTTTTGCCATCTTGGATCAATATGGTAAACTTAACTGTACTTCTTAATATATATATATATATATATATATATATATATATATATATATATATATATATATGACAATGCGCGTGTGATGAAAATTTGGTACTTAGGGTATTCTGACATGTAGAAAAAAATTTTAATCGGTTTTTATTCGGAAAAAGGGCTGTTAAGGGGTCAGAACTGAAAAATTGGTATGTGAATGTCATTGGATTTTTATCTGTTTGCTAACTGTTTCATGAATTCACATGCGTGAATTGTTCTCCTATATCCACGTCCCCTATATATTAAGTTTCAAAGTTGTAGACCGAAAGTTGACAGAGTAGTTTGGTAGAGATCCTTCCTCACACAGACAGACGCACAGATCAGGTCACTTTAATATATATATTAATTTTACAAAAGTGCATGTACTTTTGTAAAAGCAACATTGCCTGATGATGTTTCTAGTTATAAATAACTAATGTACTGAAACATGTTCATGAATGTGTAGTCATATCCACATGTTTATGTAAGACTAAATAGAAAGCATATCTTGCTTTACTTACGTATAAATCACTCTTGTATAAACTTCGTTAAATTCATTGGATGTTTTAGCTCTGAATGATATTAACCTGAAATAATAGAATATATAATATATATGCATATAATATATATATAAATATGGATTTTGTAATATATATGCATATAACACACACACATACACACACACATATATATATATATATATATATATATATATATATATATATATATATATATATATATATATATAATGGATCTTGTAATCCTAAACTTACTTATTATCTTTTTATTCTTTTATTTTATTTATCTATATTTTTTTTATATATCAGTAAAAATAGTAACCGTATTATTTTACATTTTTTTTTTATTGGGGAAGTGGTATTATCCACTGGAGAGCCATGTAATTAACAGCTGTCCTGTTTTTAAATCTCTGAAACAGCTACATGGTAAGCAACTGATGATCCCCGTTTTCTATTTACAAAAATTTAGTTAAGGTTTTCTCTTTTCATCCTTATGTAGTTAAATTCTGTTTTAAAGTTGAAGACTTTTGCGAAATCTCTTTGGTCATTATAAAATTTTTAGAAGTCGGATCATGTAGATGCTAAGTCTGCGATAGGTTAAAGTTAATATATTTTTTTTTCCTTCCGGGAATTTAAACTGCATTCTTTATTTTTATTTTTGCATTTTTTTATTCAAAGCTTCTTTAGACTATATATATATATATATATATATATATATATATATATATATATATATATATATATATATATATATATATATATATATATATATATATATATATAAAGAGAGAGAGGTAGGCGACGTGATAATCAGGACAATCTGATCGAACATTCGAGAGCACAACCCGCTGGAAGGTTGAACGCATAAATAAAATGCGCAAATAATAATTGTTGCTATGCACAAAAAATTCAGAGTCCTTTTCATTGACAATCATTTTCTTTTCGACGAGGGCATTTCAGCGTCTTTTTCACTGTCTCAACACTCGTGACAACGAAGACAAAACCTGCTTTGAAGGTCTTGCTTTATTCTTGAATAAAAGAAAATTGTTCCGATGTCTTATCAAAGATTCGCGAAGGATTTCCAGAGGGCGAAAGAATTAGTTGTTGTTATAAGTCTGGGTTTTACATAGTTAAGTTTTTATTTGTTTGTTTTGTTCTAACCGCTGTGGACTTCTCATCCCTTTCAAAAAAGAATAATCGTGAGATTAATAACTGCTCGTTATTAACAAATGTTCCTTATTTTTGAACAAGTTTTTAAATTCAGTTTTCTAAACACCAAACAACATCACTCTCTCTCTCTCTCTCTCTCTCTCTCTCTCTCTCTCTCTCTCTCTCTCTCTCTCTCTCTCTCGTTCACATTTTCTCTATACGTGTGTATATGCAATTAATTCTATTGTCTCACATAAAAAAGTGTTAATAATAATAATAATAACCAAAAAATTGTGCGCTAACTACCCCCAGCCCTCTTTCTAAAAATATAACGTCACCGTCGACTGACACCACACCACATACTCGAGAAGGATCGAGGAGGATGGAAAGGCCGATGAGCGAGCACTTACCCGACCTCTATGGATGAGTGCAAAGAGGACTGGGATATTGGGGATGCTTATTGCCACCCAATTTCAGGTGAAGACCAATAGTTTTTGTAAGCGAGATGTCTATGGTAAACGGCTGTTCCGATGAACCAAATTTATTTGCATGAGTTATCGAAAGAGGTGGAGAAAGATATTTGGAGACTTGTCACCCAGACCCTAAGCAACACCACGGGGTGTTATTAAGTAATTTCTGATGATAATCTGTGTACAACTAATAATCAACTGTATCGTTATTTTCATGGAAAGTGTTCGACTGAGCTTCAGTCTATGGCCCCCACCCTCGCCAAACTTTCACAAGAAACACTCGTTTAGCTGAAAACACTATCAATAATCCCCCCACTCTTTATCTGTGCCTAAACCTAAACGTAGATTCCATGAACAAAGTTTCTTTTTTTAGAACTGTACGCCTGTTGAATTGTCTTCCGTTTGCCTGCTTTCCAGCTGACTACAATATTGTTGTTTTCAAGTCTAACGTAAACAAGTTCTTGATTAGCCGTTCCACTTGTTAGCAAATTTACCGAATTTCCATTTACTATAACTATTACTATATTGTCCAATTTCTACTGTACACTTTTTAACCCTTATCCTCGAGTGGTCTCTTGGCCTTGATAAGTGGTGATGCCTATGTAAAAAAATATCGCTCGCATTACTTTAATCAAAACACTACATCGACAAAATTGCAAAATCGCCGATGTGCTTTTTATGTAATGAAAGGGAAGAAACATTAGCGCATATTATATCAGAATGCCCTATGTTAACACGACAATGTCGCTCAGGTCCTACATTGGAATAAATACAAACTCTATGAATTGGACCACAATGAAAAGCTGTATTAGAATAGATCAGACGTAGTACAGGAGAACGGCAATATCAAACTGCTAAGGTTTTCGAACATCCCAAACCTGACATCATTTTTCTAAACAAAAGCAAGAAAACTGACCCAGGGTTTCTTTTAGCAAAACAATAGAAAAAAAAAACTATTTCTATAATAAAAGATTGAAATTTAATGAGGTCACTCAAAAATTGTGTAATAAGAGATCTGTAAAATAAACAAATAAAATTATAATTGACCAAAACAATAACTGACTTGGTTAGTGATGCCAGAGAACGAACAAAGAAAGGATTATTATATAATCATAAAACACAGGCCATTCATAGGTCAGACATTCGGAGAGTCAGAAATAAGCAGTCCGCTAAAGGAATTGTCCGTCAGTTGTGGTAGCATTCGACTGAACAAGTTAGAGCGCTGTGGAAACAGCAGAGCGATGCGTTCAACTTCAAGGGAACCCATGAAAATAAATGCTATATGATAAGAGGTAAATGTAGCTTGCTTGAAACATTGTCTATCTTGAAAGACACGAACTGAAGCAGATGAAGACTAGTTTTATTAATAATATTTAGTATTTGACGTTTCTGAATTTTTTAGATAACGACTGGTTATTTGTATTATTTGGATTCATCGGACTACTGCTCTCATCTTGAATGTGATTGTAACAAGGTTTCGGTCGATATAACCTCCGACCTTCTTCAGGTGTATCTTGTCGAAATTTCGAGCGGAACCCTTTATTTACTTCACGGAGGTAGCGTGCTTTTGTTCCGTTAGCCGTGACTGGACAGAGATCCTAAGTAATTCGCAATTGTATTTTTCGGTCGCTTACACTGGGGATTGAACCTTCAACCTTCAGAAGAATATCACTTTTTACAATTGATTTTTCCAAGTACTCTAACCACTACGCCACGTCCTGGTGAAGATGAGTTAAAAAAATTACTTAGGACATCTATCCAATCATGGCTCACGGAAGAAGAGCACGCTACCCCCGTGAAGTAAATACAAGGTTCCGCTCGAAACTCCAGACAAATTGCCAAGTTCGACAGAAACATTCCCGAGATCTACAAGATACAGCTGAAGAAGGTCGGAAGTTATATCGACCGAAACGTTGTGAAAACCATACTCAAGATGAGAACAGTAGTCCGATGAATCTAAATAATACGAATATGTGAATATATTTATACATTTCATACACACATTTTATTTATATTTGCATTGTGATTACCTGTGTCAGATGGTCTGATGGAATATCCATCCAGATAGATCTTCAGTTTGTGTGTCTTTCCGTTACACGTCTGCATTGTACTGCCTTCTATTAATTACATTTAATTACCTGCTATACGGTACATGAAAATATACTTGTCGTTACGAATTCCATCGGAGGAAATATTCATTTGTAGAGTTTCACGTCAACTAACAACCGATAACGAACTGAAGTTAATTGTCCGTTTACCGGACTGTTATGTTTATTAAACTGCTGTTTGAATGACTACACAAACCATATTATACATACATTTTATATATACATACGTTTATATGGTAGTATATAAAATTAGCACTATATATGCATAATATATATACATGAGTACAACAACACTAGCCGACATAGTCTGCTATGAATACTTATGTATATGCATACATTTCATAACACGAATATATACCCGTTATATAGGTTGCGATATAACAGGTTATTATTTGTTGTCGAGAGACTTTGATCTCCCGATACGGGAGTGTAACGAATACTAAGAAACCATTTACCATCACACACACGAATTGTCTATAAAATAATAGCAAAATGAAAGAAAGAAAATTGGTTAAAACACATACTTACGGAAAAAAGAGCCTATAGAGAAAAAAAAAAGATATTCATGTTGTTCTTGTGTATCTAATAGAAAAAAGGATTTTGTTTGAAAATAAGTGTGCACCGATTGTTTGCGTTGGCATTGTTTTGAATTGGAAACTATTGTTGTGCTGGTCTGTGTGGGATTAGTTGTTTTGATACGAAAAGAATTTGTTTGTAAATAATAGAAATGAATATATATATTTTTTTTTTTTTTTACTTATCTTCATCCCAAACAAGACATATTGCCACTTGGACGTAAGGTGCTACTAATTAGAACCATGGCTAAGAAAGATTCAGATTTTGGTTTACGTTGCATTTGAACTTCTGCATATCAGCACAGTTTGAGAAGCAGGCAGCAGGAAGAGAATTCCAAAATCAAGCTGTTCTATAGAAGAAGCTATTTGAGAAGAAAACCTGACATCTAGGGACCTCAACAGTGAAAGGGTGTGATTTTGTTGCTAAGCAGGTTTGTCAGGAATATGTACGTCGAGGGGGCACAAGTGCAATGAGTTCATCAGAGCACATTCCATTAAAATACTTGTTAAACAGGTACAGAGATGCAACATTGCGGCGATGGGACAGGGGTTGGAGCCTTGTTAACGAAGTGGGACCTATTAGATTGCAGACTTTTTCGGACACTATCCAAGAGGGAGAAACAAGTGGCAGATGCACCAGCCCAGATGTGGCAACAATACTCCATATATTGGCGAATGGTAGCCTTATAAAGGTACAGGATACTCTCAGGTGTGAGCAGTTTTCTAGCACGATAGAGGGAGCCCACCTTCCTTGCAGCAGCTTTTGTAATGTTCTCAATGTATTTATTCTAGTTCATATTTCCTGTGAATGTTAAGCCAAGGAGTTTGAAGAACGAATTCTCAGGTAGGGTGCTATTTGTTATGGATATTGATGGTTGGAGAGGTTACTTGTAATTGTCAAAGGAGAGCAACATAGTCTTATTAGCATTAAATGTCACCTTCCATTTACGTCTCCATTCAACTACGGTCTGGATGTTATTTTCTAACGATTCAGCCATTGTCTTAGATTTGTGTACATCCGTTCTTCCCTCGTACATGTTATATTCAACACACGGTTTTTAGGTCACGAATTTAAATGTCATTCATGTGTTTGTCAAGGTCAAAATTATTTATAAAGTTAATATGTCAGCAGGTTTTCTATTTCATGGCATGCTCTTTCGAAACAACCTTCACTAGGGCCATCAAACAGTGCATCGACAAAACTGTGGAATCAGCGATGTGCAGATTGTGTAATGAAAAAGAAGAAACATGTATAAATATTAAAGGGTGGAACGATAAAAGTGTCGCCATAAAGAAAACAACACTACAGCTTTATTTTCAAACTTTTATGAAAAACCAATTCAAGTAACTTAATCTATTCAATGTAGCCGCCTCCAGCCTCAATCACCGCCTCGATACGGGTCCAGAACTAGAAACATGCCTTTTCCACAAACGGCGACGGATGGCGGCGATCACGTGTTGTGACAGGTCATGTTGGTGATGTTCTTGACGTATGATCAAACGAAATAGTTCAACGGATTCAGGTCGGGGGGAGGGAAGGGGTCAGTGAGAAAAGGGTATTAAGTCGTAGCATTCGTTTTGAAGCCAAGCCTGAGTCTCGTTGGACTTGTGGGCCGGCGCTGAGTCCTGCTGCCACACTCAGGGTCTGCCAGCGGCTACCTGATTGCACTAGGGGGTCACTACACTCTCCAACATATCCCGATAGACTTTTGTGTTGACTTTCCAGCCGACTTCAAAAATGTAAGGTAGCATAATGTGGACCTCACTTAAAACCACAAGACCATAACCATGGCCGGAAATTTTGTTGAGCTGTGCCCTTATGTATTGAACTATCCGGATTTGCATTTTGAGCGTACTTGGCAATGGTCCTGTTGTCATAACTTGGGTCAGTAGAGAGCATGAGTTGTACAGTGGCACATCGCCGATATCGCTCGTTGAACATTGTGTCACTTTCAGACATGATAGAAGGCTCTGATCGCTATTGGGATTTGTACACAACTGACCAACTAGTAGATGGTCTGCAACAAAAATAGAAAACCGGTTTTAATCAAACGAAAATGGAATCATGTCATCTTTTCTATGGCGACAATTTTAGCGTTCCATTCTGTATATCAGAATGTCCATGGAAACACAACAAAGTCGCTCATGTGTTACACTGGAATATATGCAAACTTTATTTATTAAACCACAATGAGAAGTGGTGGGAGCATAAACCAGAAGTGATACAGGAAAACAACAATGTCAAACTTCGTTGAAATATGCGCATACAAACTGATAAGGTCTTTGAACATTCTAAACCTGACATAATTTTGCTAAACAAAAGCAATAAAACTTGCTTAATCATTGACATAACCTGCGCTTTTGGTACCAGAGTGCAAGAGGAAGAACATAAATAAATATCAAAATCTAAAATAGGAGGATTGGACGAACGGAATGTTGAGAAGTCAAGGTGATCCTCAGTGTAATTGAAACGCTAATGGAACCATAACGAGGAGTCAAAATAAATGGCTTAAACAGATTGACCAGACAACTTTTTTTTCAATTTTGCAAACGACTTGCTTTGGTAGGAATGACGAATGTGTTAGGCTAGGGCTTGAATGATTTAAGTAAAAGGAATTGACTTGGTTTTCAAACAAAAAAAATTTAACATTCATCCAAAAGCTGAAACTACTATGCAAAAAAAAAAAATGTTTAATCAAATAATAATAACCTTGAAAAAAGAATGGAAGAGATTGGAATCAGAGGGATGGCTGAGACAATACAACGGATAACAATAATGAAAACCGCAGAAACATAAAGGAAAACCTTGAATGCGGAGACTGATACACATGAGCTACAGGGGCAATCCGGACATATAGAGACTACTATACATGTAAAACACAAAGAAACACCACATGGAATCATGAAAAATGAAATTGTAAAATTGTAAGTTAACCCCCCTTGCCCCCTCTCACCACCCAAAAACTTGAATCGGCATAAACTGTAACCACACCAAATAATAGACGAGGATCAAGGAGGATGCAAAGACTGAGGGAAGAAATAATGAACCAGATCTCCACTGGATAAGTGTGGAAGGGACTCAGACCTTGGGGGAGACTTATTGCCACCCAAATTACAGTGAAAAACCAATGGTTGCTACCAACGAGAAATCAATGGTAAACTGCTGCTGCGATAACGGAAATTTACAAAGGTTATTGGAAGAACTGGTAAGTACTGGAAATTTAGGGAGACTTGTTGTTACTCAAACTCCAGGGAACGTCACAGGTTGTTCCCAAATAGAATTTTTTATGATGGCCTATGTGATAACCCCTAGCTTGTAATGGGCAGTATCACTAGTAAGGTATTCTGCACCGTTTATAGGGTGGACAAAAGAAGAACTGAGACAATTCGACCAGAAAAACAGGAAACTCATGACCATGCATAATGCACTACACCCAAAGGACGATACTGACAGACTCTACGTGAAAAGGAAAGACGGCGGGAGAGGACTGATCTGTATAGAAGACTGTGTGAAGGATACGAAAAAAGAACTAGAAAAATACATAATGTAAAACACTGAAAGGATAATTATGGCAGCGAGAGACAGCGAAAAAACAACAAAACAGAAAACAGAGAGACAAACGACAAAACGATAAAAGAGAAATGGGAAAAGAAACAACTCCACGGAAGATTCATAAGAATGACAAAAGATGAGAATAAAGAAAACACCTGGACATGGATGCGAAAAGGACATATAAACCGAGAAACTGAATCTCTAATAACTGCAGCAAAAGATAACTCGATAAGAACCAACCATATAAAGCGAGGATCGATAAAACACAAGAAAACAGCAAATGCAGACTCTGTGGACAGAGAGACAAAACGATAAACCATATAGTAAATGAATGCAGCAAACTGGCCCAAAAGGAATACAAAAACAGGCATGACCAAGTGGGGAGGGTGGTGCACTGGGAATTATGCAAACGACTGCATTTTGAGCGTACAGACAAATGGTACAAGCATAAACCCACAACAGCACTCGAAAACGAGAACCACAAAATCCTATGGGACATGGACATACAGACGGACAAACCCATCCAAGTAAGAAGACCAGATGTCATAATAATTAACAAGAAAGAAAAATCCTGTCAAATCGTAGACTTTGCTATCCAAGCTGACCACAGGGTGAGTATGAAAGAAAAGGAGAAACGAAGCAAATACACAGAGTTTGCCAGAGAGTTAAAAGGGGTTTTGATGATGAAGAAAATCAAAATAGTACCGATAATAGTAGGAGCACTGGGAACAATTCCGAAAAACTTTGAAAAAAGAATGTCAGAAATTGGAATCAGAGTAATAACTGCAAAAATACAACGACTAACGATAAAGAAAACGGCTGAAATATTAAGGAAACCCCTAGAATGTGGGGAATAATACCAGACAATATAACAAAGAAGCGTTACAAGGAATAAAGAACGCCGAAGCTGCATATCAACAAGATCTACACCACCATCATTCATCCCCCAATTGTTTCATCACCGCCCCCCACCAATAGAAAAGTGATACCAAAGAGCCGAGAAAGGTCAAGGAGGACGAAAGACCGAGGAGAGAGCGCTGGTCAGACATCCGTTGGACAAGCGCGAAGAGAACTGAGATCGTGGGGAGGCTTAGTGCCACTAAAATTCCAGTACAAACCAATGGCCACTACCAGCGAGGAATCAATGGTATGAGGCTGTTGCGATGACGCAGATTTATTTGCAAATTCTATCGAAGGAGGTGGAGAGAGCCGGACGTCTGGGGAGACTTGTTGCCACTCAGCTTCCAGAGAACACCATAGGTCTCCAAACCGATCGTGTGTTGACTTGTGTGAAAGCTCCATGTGAGCCAATAATAATAATAATAATAATAGGTCCCGGATATGACCTTAAACTATATCCAATGATGAGGCCCCAGTTTGCGGTTTGGGGGAGTTTGGAGCCACCCTTTAATTGCCATTGCTCCCAGATCCACTCTGACCCGGAGTGGTAGTACCTGTTAGTGTTCCAACTATGGGTTAAATAGAAACCGACTTGAAAACAACAAATATCTTCTATTAAAAAAATTTTCTTCAAACTCTTTGGATTCGGCATTAAATAACCTGAAAAGGGTTGATATGCCGTAAAACAAAAACAACCAACCAACCAAATAATAATAATAATAATAATAATAATAATAATAATAATGATAAGAAGAAGAAGAAGAGATATTAAAACGGGCAAAAGGTCATGCTTCCATTAACTTCGTACTTACCATTATTGTTAGAATTAGTTAAAAAGAAATTTCTACTCATAGAATATGAGGCATGAAACTGTGAAGGACCTTATCAAAAACTCGTTTAAAACTTTAACTGTATTTCTTTCTGAATAATCTGCGTTTTATATAGTAGCAGAACACATAAGTTAATTATTTGGAAGATTGTTTCTTTGAGTGATACATCGGAATAATTAATCTATCTTTAAACCCATATGTTGGGCAAATGAAAACTAGTGTTGAGACAATTAATCGGAATCGGAATCCGGAATCGAAAATAATCGAAACGTTTTGGGGTATCGAAATCGGTATCAGAATCGGAAAAAATGTAAGATATATTTTTGATTCCCTGAAACAATGCTTTTAAATTTAATTCTTGACACAAAAAAATGGCATAAACACATAGTATTTATTTATTTATTTATTTATTTATTAGGGGATGGTTTATTTTATTCATAAGACTAAAGCACCACATTTCCAGATTTATTAAATATTTTAGAGTTTTCTTACGGCTATTCTGTGTGCATAAAACGAGACCCTAAGTTTCAAAGATGGCGTCAATTGAGTTATGGAAGCACAAAATGGATACAATACTTTCGCTGTTCTTCAAAACTACTTACTTATATATTTGGGCAAAATATTAAGATGTTTTTTGTTAATATATTTTTTCTATCATATTTATGTTTTTTTTAATGTTTTAATATACTTTATTTAAACCAGCGCAGTCTATTACGATCGTATTATTTTTTATAGTAACTATATTTTACGTTTATTTTTCCACACCCTTATAATAAAAAAAATATATAAAAATAGGTAAACTTTTTTATCAATTGATTTTTCTGTTTTTAATCGCATATCTTTTTGCAAATAACTATGTTTATGTTTTGTCAGATTGTTTAGATATTTTTATGCTTAATCGCATAGAAATATTTAAACAATCTGACAAAATATAAACATAGTTATTTGAAAACACAAAATTTGAAAACACAAAATCAATTGATAAAGAAAGTATACGTATTTTTATTATAAGGAGGTGAAAAAATAAACGTAAAATATAGTTAACTATAAAACAATTTTTTTTTTAATCGGCGGCAATCGTAATAGACTGCGCAGGTTTAAATAAAGTATATTTAAATATAGTACATCAAAAAAAACGTAACTATGTTACAAACAATATATTAACAAATAAAAAATATTAATATTTTGTCCAAATATATAAGTAAACTGTTTTGAAGAATAGCGAAAGTATTGTATCAATTTTGTGATTCTATAACTCAATTGACAGACCTGCCGCCATCTTTGAAAATTAGGGTCTCGTTTTATGCAAAATTGCCATATTCTGTTATTATAATATCCTTTGAAGTGTTCAAATTTCTTTCGCGTCTATTTTATAAAGGTTTATATTACGTCTAAGAAAATCCAGTTAAGTATTAAAACGTTGGAACAAGATTTTTTTTCTGGCATTGTTTGATCACCGTGTACATATATTAATGTTTTATTGTACCTTTTTCAGTTTTAAAATTCTTTAAACCTTCTAATTTCCCTGGGAAACTTCAAATAAAACCTATGATCGCTAAACAATTTCTGAAATAGTTATTTTAACTGAATATATGCAAAAATCGTTTCGATAATAACGGAACATGGACAAATAAAAAATATAATGGCTGCAAACTAGGCAATGAAAAATTAGACAATTTTACCAAGGTAAGAAATTAGGCACTTATGAAATAAATATCGATTTAAAATATATTTTATGAACGTTCTTCAGAGGGGGGTTAAGTTTAAGTAAAGGTTAAGCTCCCTCTAATAATATTTTAAAATAAATATTAAAAAATGTGTACTATTGTTTTAAAGTAAATAAAATCGATTTTTCTTAATTAATTGTTCGTTCTATGAACACGTGTTCATGTCTTATCTTGACCAATTATTATATTAATTAAAATGTAGCAAATTACAACCATATTACGAGTTTTAATCAATCATAATGCACTTCAATTTTTTTATAAACCAGATAAACAAGTGATCAGATTTGTCTCAATCCTTTTTATTACAGCACAGCACCAAATTTATACGCCTATTGTATTATTCATTAGGCTAACCGGAGTGTGGTTTGTTTGAATCCGTACAATTATGTGTGCCTCCACAATCAGACGTAAACAAAAGATAGTCTCTTGTACTTTTAATAACGAGTAACGAGAATGATCAGATAAATGTTTATTCTCCAGTGACAATATTGACAATAGTGACAATAGTGGCAGCACGTTTTTTTTTGTTTTTTTTTTACATGGAGGTCACCACTTATCAAGGCCCGAAGGCCACTCAGTGATAAGGGTTATTGCGTGTACAGTAATCAATGACATAGTATTGTAGTAATCATTAGTATTGGGGGTTTTGATAGAGTGTCTTACTTAAAGGGCGGTTTGTCAGGAGTTTGTTTATGTTGGACTTGAAGACGTCCAAGTTGTAGTCAGGTGGGAAACAGGCAAGCGGCAGAGAGTTCCACTGGCGTGCAGTTCT
This sequence comes from Euprymna scolopes, assembly GCF_053919585.1. Taxonomy (NCBI): domain Eukaryota; kingdom Metazoa; phylum Mollusca; class Cephalopoda; order Sepiida; family Sepiolidae; genus Euprymna; species Euprymna scolopes. The sequence continues at coordinate 166,663,841 of NC_136483.1, forward strand.
AAGAAAGAAGCTTTGCTCATGGAATCTACGTTTGGATTTAGGCACAGATAAAGAGTGGGGAAAATTATTGACAGTAGTTTCAGCTATACGGGTGTTTCTCGTGAAAGATTGGCGAGGGGGGGGGCGAGGGATTGGTGCTCAGACGAGCACATGCTATGGAAATAACGATAAAACAAAGACAGGCTCGCAACGTCTCTTCTGTGGGAGAGAGGTTGCAGGGAAGAGAAAAGGGCATCCCCCACTAAACCATGAAGTCTATTTTGTGCTCTGTCAAGGCAGGATCGACTGTTTTTTGCAGCTCCTGCCCAGATGTGGCAGCAGTACTCCATCCTTGGACGTACTTGGCTTTTATACAGATAGAGAATTGCATCAGTAGTGAGATATCTTCTGGAGCGGTAGAAGGATCCCACCATTTTCCCAGCGTCCCTGGCAACAGATTTGATGTACGCGTTCCATTTCAGATCAGGAGTAAAGGTCAAACCTAGAAGCTTGTCAAAACATGGAGCCTCCCCAAGACGAGAGCCATCAATTTCAATTGATGCCAGATGGGGATCAGAGCGTTGATGATGTAAAGATAGAAGCTTGGTTTTGGATACATTAAAAGTGACCAGCCACCTCTTCCCCCATTGTACCACGCGCTCAAGATCAGAGTAGAGAGAATCAGAGAGAACTTTGTCATTTGCGGCCTTTGATGTGTTGCCATAGATGGTCGTGTCATCAGCATAGATGTCAACGAATGATTTAATATGTGTTTTGGGAGATCATCGATGTAGATCAGGAAGAGATTTGGGCCAATGATGGACCCCTGGGGGACTCCAGCATTAATACTGTGGGCCTCTGATTTCTGCCCATCAACCACTACTCTTATGAATCTATCAGAGAGAAATGATTTAATGATTGGGTTACAGACGGGCGGTGGTGTGTGTGCAAAATGGTTGAGATATAATGTGCCCGCTCTCTTGTTGTGGTCGCTTCTTCTCTCGGTTGTCTGTCTTTCTTGTCTGTCTTTTTATTGGAACGGATGACGTCAGAACATTCCTCCACGCCTTTTTTTTGTTTATTGTCTGAAATGCCGGTCAGTCCCGCTGATATCAAATCCCTGGAATTCTGCATCCCCAATTTTGAACTTCTTTGACGTCATTGCCGGCGCACCTAGATCTAGGATTGTTGCCCTGACCGACTTTCCTGGGTCCGGTTTCTATTTACGTCATCTTCGCAAGCCCAGATAACCGATTGTCCTCTCCAGAATTACCTCTGCCATTTGCAAATCCACCGCCTCTGTAACACTTCGTGTGCTGGCTGTCCACTCGTAAAATAAGTATGATCATTGCTAACACGTATTCGTTGTGTATATTTGAACCTAAAACCGAACTACATTTCGCAAAGCGTGCGCATAAGTTTCAAGTCGGCCGAATTACACTACAATGACTTATCAATTTTAAGCCGTGTAAATTATACACAACAACGAATCTAATTAATATTGTTCAGAAGTTTAGAGCAACACATTGCGCAAGATATAAGGCTCAGCAGAGCAGTGGGTTTTGTATACCTGTAATGCCTTGATTATAATTAGAGATTCCTCACTCCTGCTAGATTACTGTGCCCTGAGACAGGAAACCAATTATCTCTGCGTCAAGTGGATAGACATATATAATTATATAACTGAATACTTAACATTTTTCTTTTATTATAGATTTAATTACAAAGAGGTATAAACATTTGAATTGTAGAATAAATGCATCTTAGACGTGTTAAACAATAGGTGTAATGTTGAATAAAGAAGCCCAGCTGGATCAGTTATGCATCAGGGACCTCAGAAAAACAAAATTTTCTATATTAAAAATCGACCTTCTAGGGAAAAACGAAACAACTCGGGCTTAATATCTATTTGTTTACAGATACTGTGGTCCTGGATATGACCTTGAATTATATCCAATTGTGAGGCCCCAGCTTGCGGGCTTTGGGGAGTATGGAGCCACCCTTTAATTGCCATTGCTCCCAGCTCCACTCTTACCCGGAGTGGTAGTACCTGTTAGGGTCCAAACTATGGGTTAAATAGAAACCGATTTGCAAAAATATATTAATTCTGTTATGAAAACTAAAAAGAAAGCAGTACAATGAAAGTATCAGTTTTATGTACAAAACGTAAAAATGAAAGGAAATAATTAGTTTTACTTGAAAATCGGTTATTTAAAGTAAGCGCTTCGTAGACGAATTTAATTTACTTTTTGGTAAAGTAAAAATAATATTTAAGAAGTCTAACGTTGCAATAATATTATTTTTTTCAATCTGATAAAAACAATTAAGTCTGAAAAAGGATAAAAATTACTACCGGAACAGTAGTAGAAACTCGCTATGAAGCAAGCGAACAACAGAAGATGTTGTATTTGAGAGAAACAGCTTACCTTATAGGCTTGTATATACTGATGTTTATTAACTGTTCTGTTTTTTTTGATAAAGTCAATGTCAAGGGAGAGATAAAGCCCCTTTCTAGGGCTTTCCTCGTCTAAGTTTTATAAGATGGTGCTTTTTGGGGGGTATTTCATAGCATATATTTTAAAACTTTATATAGTCATGTTTGAGGGGCATTTCGTTTTATAGATAATATTGGGTCATCAGGAGAGAATACGCACCGAATAAAATACTGTTATTCATTTTTAACACATTTGACGTCGTTAGTACCGTGATGCGCAAACACTGTTACGCTAGCTAGAAATGTCTACAAATGACATTGGTCTCCACATAAATGCGGATAAGACAAAGTTTATGACTTTCAATGTGAACGGAAGATCAGGGTTCTGGTTGGATCAACACTGAAAGAAGTCGCTGAGTTCACGTATCTGGGCAGCAACATAGTTTCCACAGAGAGAGATATCGAAATTCGCATCTCAAAAGCATGGGCCGCATTGGATGAGTTGCGTTCAGAATGGACTTCGGGACTAACTAACAAACTGAAAAGGCAGTTCTTCAGGGCAGTGGTAGAGTATGTCCTTGTTTACGGTGCTATAAACTGGACACTCACCAAAAGATTGAAAAGAAAACTAGACCGCACATACACCCGTATGCTACGAATAGTATTAAATATATCTTGGCAAAATCATCCCACGAAGCAGCAACTTTATGGCAACCTACCTGCCATATATTAAACCATCAGGTAAAGACGCCTACGATTTACCGGTTACTGTCTGGGGAGCAAGCATGAATTGGTGAGTGATGTATTGCTATGGACTCCACGACACGGACGTGCAAGCAGAGGACGACCTAGATCCACGTACATCCAACAAATAGCACACGACGCCAACTGTGAGCCTGAAGATCTGAGGCAACTGATGGAAGACAGGAAACTCTGGAGAGGAAGAGTCACATCTCGGCTTACGAAACTGTTTATTTTATTTATTTTTTTGTTTTTTGTTTTGCCTTTCACAAACATTTTTGTTTAGAATATTGAGATCATTGATTTTATTTTTCTGATTCTTTTTTTAAGAATGTTTTTATATTTACTAAAATTTAAAAAAAAGGTCCAATTACTAAAATTGTTTGACCATTGTAGATTTAAACTTTCAAGTTGTGAATGTGACGAATTTCCATCAAGTTGGATCACCCCCGTTTTTCTGTATAATTTTTAGACGTTATACTACCTATATCCTTATTCATTTAAGTTTTAAATTAATATAACTATATTTTGATCTATTTTTAGTCGGGTGTAATAGATGATGATGATGATGATGATGATGATGATGATGATGATGATGATGATGATGATGATGATGAGTACCGTGGTCTCATACAGTTTCCTTGTTTCAGTTGGGAGGTGACTGTGGCTAAGTAGTTAACGACTGGACTAACGGCCTGATTGTACAAATCCAGTCCGTTCCACAAAAATTCATCTTTACTTAGGGTGTTGGCAACCTTCATGTGGTACCTCCTGTAAATACCGGATGTCTTTCTAGAAATAATTTTAAGTGGCAAAATATTAGGGAAACTAATGCCAACAATAGAATGTTCGGATTCACACGATATTATAGGAATAATGATTGTACGAGGTGCCTTCAATAAGTTTCCAGATTTTTTTTTTTTGTACAGACATTTAAAATTCTCGTAAGCGCTTGAAAATTCAGTATCCTATTGCTATATATCTTATGAGATGACTGACCAAGCGTTCAGTAATGTTTGAACATCTTCCTACTGAAGCCAGGAAATGATTGTGTCATTGACGTATCGTGGCGACATTATTGGATTATATAAAAGATCCATTCGAAATTCCGTCCGTATTAATAGAACGACTTCCTCGTTGGAAAAGATACACATGAAGAAGGTCAAATGTTATATTGGCTGAGATAACATTGAATAAAACACAAGATGAGAATAGTAGCCCGAATAATCAATTCAAAATTCAAAAACATAATATGATAAAATTTATTGATGCGTACACAGACAAGCATACATCTCTCATAGGAGCCTCGATATATTCATTCATTTATTTTATCGGAGGCAATATATATGAATCAGGAAAAACAGTATTGTTAAAGCATTTTCTTTCACTTATTTTTGACGTAAATTATATATCCTGAGGAAGGCTTCATTAATCGAATCACGACATATATATATATATATATATATATATATATATATATATATATATATATATATATATATAACAATTATACTTACCAACAACAAACTTTTAGCAATTTTCATATTTCTGTAGTTTGCGTTTTAATTATTTAATACAATTCATAAACTGCTAGAGTTTTTATTCCAGTTAGTCTATGCTTTGCCCTGTGACGACCTCAGGTGGTAATACGTAGTATAAGAATGTCGTGTCTCTTTTACTTTTCTTTGTTGAACGGAAGTTAAAAACTGAACAGCCAAAACCAAAGTATTCAAAATACGACTCTGCGCCGATGGCTTGGTGCATTAACTTCCGGTTAACTGAATAAAATAAAACAAGAATTATTAGCCAATAAAATTCACTCGTAACCAAGCCCCAAACACTCTGAACGGAGAACTTTTCAGACTCTGTGGACACGATACTTCTTCAACTTTCATTTCTTTAATTTAATATTTTCTGTTATTTTACTTTTTTGACACAGGATTATACGAGGTGCCTTCAATAAGTTTCCAGACTTTTTTCGTGTGGACACTTTTATTGATAGTACACACATGAAACTTTAGTCCCCTTCGCAGTAATCTCCTCTGATCGCAATGCATTTGTTTTATTGACGCAACAACTTTTGGAAGGCCTCAGTGAAGTCACAAGAAGCAAGGTCTGGACTATAGGGAGGGTGAGGAACTCTCTTGATGTCCATCTTGATCAAGTAATCTGTGGCAAGGATGGGGTTGGAGACTGGTGCATTGTTCCGGTGGAAATATCACTGACTCGATTTGAACTGTGCACTTATTGTCTCTATAGACCCACAACACTTCTTATCAATAAAATTCTTTATTTGGCCAATCAACTCTTCTGACTTCCTTATTCCTCCCACACACCATCATCATACCTCACAGGCTCCTTGCTTTCCTTAAATCTCATATGCCACTCAGAAACTGATGCTCGATTCATTCAATATGGTTCAAAAGCAGTCTGAAGCATTCTATACATTTCTGTGGCATGTTTTCCGGGTTTAAAACAGAATTTTATTGTATATTGTTCTTCTAAAGTGTCTTTTTTAAAATTCACCAGTTGTGAAAATCAGGCTTTAGTAAGGTGTGTTTCAATTCCTGCTGTAGCTGTTCATTTGAACATGAAATCTTAAAAATTGGTCAGTCATCTCATAAGACGCATAGCAATAACATAATTTTCAAGGGTCTACGATAATTTTAAATGTCTGTATAAAAAAGTCTGGAAACCTGTTGAAGGCACCTCGTATATGATAAATGGGATCCAGCGTATCTCCACGTTGCTTTTTAAATCCGTCTGTATAATTTACTGCTGATAGTAATATTCCAATTAAAATAATAAAAGATCCGTAAGAATTATTCTTAGCATCCGTTGAGTATCAAGAGACATTGGACACCTACTCTAAGGGTAGCTGCGCGTGTAATTGTGGGGCAAGGGTTGCGCAATATCAAATCACAACTCTCCTGACTCGACACTGCTTGAATCTAATGGTAGGGAGAAATTCAAGACGACTAAAAATAATGGCGAGATAAGCAGAGAGTACATACAGCACTTGGAATTCACAAATGGTCACCCATTTTAGTACTGACCGGATTCAACGTTGCTCTACTTTGGTAAACTAACGGAAACCGGTGTGTCAGCGTGATTATGCTGTATATAAAGAATTATTACTGTTAAGAAAAAAATTACTCTCTCTTCTGTAAAAATAATTGTAATTCTCAGCTAAATATTCTTTATCTTTAAAAAAAATTAATATATATCATATGTCATATATTCATCTTTTTAAAATTGTATCAATTTAATTTTCTTTAAAAAAATGATGTTCGTCCATCGCTTTCGAAGATGACCGCGATCATCCAATTGTTCTGTGGGTTGCAAGATGGTTCGTCATTCTGATCCGAGTTTTGAATTATCTCCCGCTGCTTGGGCATCTGTGGGATGATTCTGTAGCAGATGTGCTGACTGTTCTGTTTTTTTTTTAATAGTAAGTTTCCTCTTGCATTCTGCAAATCGTGTCAATTTACCAATTCTGTGGCTTGCAGTACACTAGGAATATTTGTTTTTGGCTAGATTGTACCACGAATTATAAAACAATAAATATTCACTGTCTTTTTACTGTAAAAATAATCACAATCTATACGTTATTAAAATCAATTAAATGAATATCAATTTTTAAAATGTATTTATTTTACTGATTAATAGTTATTTATAAATTCAAAAGCTCAATCAAATCAAAACATATTCTTGTGTGAGAAATTCTACAATTATAAGCAAGCCCCTCATTGGCTGATTTGGCTATCTATTATCTTTCTTTAGACCAATCAAATTGGTCGATGTTTAATCGCCAGTTCCAGTAAACCAGCCGAACGAGAAAGATGGAACTCAACTCTCTCTGGATATGAGGAAAGTTGGACGACTGTAATTTTTCGTCTCCTTAAGACTTTAATTTATTATTATATTTGTCTTACAGAGACTTTTTTAAGGACAGAATCGTTGGCCTGTCATTAATGACTTTCTACTCAAATGAACATTAATTATGAACTTCTATAATGTCGACTCAAGTCGGGAATTGAGTCTTTTCATTAGAAGGCATCATACCAACCCTTTCAACGGCTGTAATTAATCCGATCTTCGAACAGTGCTGTACCCGAATACCAGTTCCTGATGAATATAAAAGAAACTATTAACTTTCAAGGTAGTTACTAACGCGATTCAGAGGCAAATCAGGTGAGAGATTCATCAGGTTGCTAGCTTCTTTTTGGGGGCGGGGTTGATTCCGATTTATTCTACCTAACTACTCGGCGCGGAATTGATGACAATCACTTGAACCATCAAATGTTATAAACAAAAAAATGTTCTATTTTTCTGTTCTTTCTTTAAAGATAAAAATATATTTGACCGCTTTACAAATATTGAATAAGGGAGATAACTGTCAGTAGCCTGTCAGTCATCGATAATTTCAATAATGCTTTAGTCACTGGATGGATACATTGTTTAAGGGGGAATTAATCTTAAATGAACGGTATTAGATTGATTATCAACCATTTCAGATCGGACGGTCTCAAATTTGAATATGGGTGTGGCAAGTAATAACGTACATACGAACAAGACATGTCTCAGTATATTATTATATAGATTTGCATTTTTTTCTTCGTTCATAGGTGAAATCTCCACTGATGATGTACTCTGTGGAAAGATGGTTTCTGTTCTAAGTAAGTAAACTTTTTCCTTTCTTGATTTTAAGTAATATATATATATATATATATATATATATATATCTGTATGTATGCATGTATGTATGTATATATATATGTATATATATATATATATAATTTTATTCATTTATTATTTTTTTAAACAATAATCTATGGACGTGCATGTTTCGGGGCCCTACCCCTCTTCAGCGTAGCTTGACTATTATAATAACTAAACAGTAACATTGTCTATGGCTTCATAGCCTAATGGATTAAGACGCCGGACTGTTAATATTGTTAAATATGTTGTTCGAAATCGAGAGAGAATAGGAGTTTGTTTATTTTTTTTATTTTTCTTAAATAGGTGGTGCCATGTTACATTTTTAGTAAAAAAAATGTAATTAATTATTTTTTTGATATGTTGTTCGAAATCGAGAGAGAATAGGAGTTTGTTTATTTTTTTTTATTTTCATCAATTTTCTTGTCATCTGCGCTCAGTCAAAAAATAATCACAGCGAGAGATGATGTGAAGAGATATATGGAGAATGGACAAAAGAAGTAAAGAAAGAGAATAGCTAACGCGCGCTGACAGTAGAGGAGAAAATAAGAAAAAAAAAACAGAAACCAGCTAGCGAACGCTGGCAGGCTGTATAGAGAGGGGGAGGTGAAAATATATATATGGAGGGAGGGGGCGTTTTAACCTGCGCGCTTACGAAACACAAAAAAAAGAGTCTGTCCCTCGCTACCGAGCGAAGCAGTCGTCAACGGCGACACTGCGAACAGGTGTAATATTACCAGTAATATAGTACTGCGGTTGATAAAGCCGAGGACGGCGTGCTTAATAAACATTGGAAAGGTGTCCACCTGATGTATTTGGAATAAGTTTTTGCAAAAGGAAGCCGGATGAGACGGAAAAGAATTCGATTAATATTGAAAAGGCGTCTACTTAAGATATTTGGGAGCCAGTTTTTCGGAAGGAAATCTGATGAGAAGAAGAAAGAAGTAAAGACACTAAGACAGTGAGTGAAACAAAATCTCTCTCTCCCTCCCTCTCTCTCTCTCTCTCTCTCTTTCTCTCTCTCTCTCTCTCTCTCTCTCTCTCTCTTTGTTTTGAACTGAGCAGACGACAATGACCAGTACGAAAATGTCGTATTTGGGCCTGGCATATACTTAACTTGAACATTCTCTCTCGATAAAGACAATTTATTTTCTTACACGTATTATTACATTTTAAACTATCAAAACAATTGCATTTTTTTCTACGTATTTTTTGTGTTGTTATAAATAAACTTTCATTCATAATTCCCATTCGCCTTTTGTTTGTTATTTCGGTTGTGTTTTTCTGTCTTGTGTTTTACCGTTGTCTCCGAAGAATTTGGATAATCCCTTCCCGTATTTATTTTTTTAATCCCGGGAAAAAATTATTTTTTTTATTATTGTTGCGATTCTATCTCTACAGTCCCCAGTGGATATAGCTAAGTCGTAACATACATGGGGGCTCGTCCGGGATATGTATATCCTTCTCCAGAGACACACTGGACAGTGGACACATTTGAGATAACAAGAGGTGTAAGAAAGTAAAATAAATAAATAAATAAATAAAAGTAACTAATTTTGTAGAATCTCCCACATTTGAAGGGCTCTGTAAATTAAAAAAAAAGATGACTTATTAGCAGTCGGTAGACATTATAAACTAAACACTAGGCCGTCCTTACGTAAAATACAGTTAGTTGGAATAATTACAGAACACTTAGTCAATGATGAAATTATAGATGAAGCCCTATTAGAAGATTTATTAGATGAGTCGCATAAATTGTCAAAAGAACAAATCGAGTTGGAAAGACTGAAAATCGAAGCCAATTTACGTGAGAGGGAGATAGAATTAGAAATGCGTGACTTACCTGGATAGACCACGTGCGGGTCGGTCACCGAAAATAAATAAAAAGAAAGAAAAGAAACGGTCAAGACTCTTATTTATAGAGTAGTGATCACGTGAGTTAAGAGGAGGGGAGACTGTTGGCAGAAGTCAGTGCTGTCAGACGTGCTTTAGAGTTTTGTTATTATATGCTGTGCTCGATTGTTGGGAGAGAGAAAAGAGAAGAGGAGGAACCAAGAAGACATTCTGCAGATACTTGACTTTGTGTTGGTTTTAAGCTATTTCGGCGCTTGGTGTGCGGTGACTAACAATGGACAGATTCGACATTCGCTTAATACCCGAGTTCGACTGATCTACCACTGGACCGGCTGTCGTCGAATGGATTGAAAAGGCAGAGAAAATCTGTAAACTGTGCAAAATTAAAGAACCAGCCACAGTTATCCCTTTGAGGCTAACCGGAGGGGCCTATGCAGTCTACCAACAACTCGGGGATGAACCAGACTGGGATGAAATCAATCAGAGACTGTATACAGCGTTTGGTACAGATCCATTTGTTGCGTGGCAACAGTTCACGAGCCGGACACTTCAACCCAAGGAAACAGTCGACGTGTACCTAGCCGACCTGCGAAAATTATCTGTACCGTTTGGTGGGGTCAACGATAAAATATTAAGCTGTGCTTTTTTTGGTAGGCCTACCCGAGGAGGTCAGTAAACCGTTGCGGGCATCATCAAGAATCGATGAATTGTCAACTGATGAGTTATTGGCCCGAGCTCGAAACATCTGTAAGGAACAGGAACCAATTGCAGCAGCAGCTCGTTTTCGACATGGAGGCAATGTGGACTCTCTTCCAGATAGTAATAAGCATGCCACCCCAGTATGCTATAAATGTGGGGAGGCCAATCATTTTGCTAAAGAGTGCCGGAGTGATAGGAGAGGTGTATATCCACAATCAACGAGACCAGTGCAATGCTATCGCTGCAATAAGTTTGGGCACATATTTCGCAACTGTTAGGGAAACGAAGTTGGGGGCAAGGTACTATCGCTACTCTTGCCCCTGCCAACCAATAAACACAGGATTGCCTGTAATTAGCGTTAAACTTGATGATGTGCAGTGTTCAGCACTTATAGACACGGGGTGTTCCCGGTCTATAGTTAGTGCCCATTGCTGTCCGGTGTGGCGGAGGAACCCAGTCGGCGTTATGACCATCAATGGCTTATCACGGGTATGTTGTGGTGAAGGGACAGTCACAATCTGTACTGAGAAGGGTGACACAGCTAAAGTTGACGTTCTGGTGATGCAGGGGAAACCCCTTGGCTACGACATGTTGCTTGGAATTGATGCAATACAAGCACTAGGAGGCGTTACAATCACATCAGCTAGAGGTATCAGGCTTGGAGAAGGGAAAGACGTCTGTGCAGCCATGTCGATTGAAGAAAAGGACTTCTGTGCTACATTTGATGACAACGAAAGGGTGTGGACTGCAAAGTGGAAATGGGCCATGGGCCAGGAACCAGATCGGCTGTGCAACACGATTCCAGAGTATGCAGTTTCTACCAAGAATAGGGCCGCATATGAAGAAGAACTTCAGATGTGGATTGACAACGGTTGGTTAATACCATACCCACAGAGACGTCTGGGACCACCCAAGGGATTAATTCCGCTCATGGCTGTTGAACAACCTACCAAAGAAAAAATTCGTCCCGTAATGGATTACCGAGAGTTGAATCGGCATGTTGATGCGTTTACCGGAAACGCAGATGTGTGCGCTGCTAAACTGAGAGAGTGGCGTCAAAAAGGGAGCAATGTAGCACTTCTGGATCTAAAGAGGGCATACCTGCAGATACGTGTCCATGAGTCATTATGGCCGTTTCAGACAGTACTACTCAAGGGAAAACTATATTGTTTGACACGTTTGGGTTTTGGCCTAAACGTAGCACCCTTGATTATGACAACCATTATTAAAACTGTTTTGATGCACGATGAGACCACAGCAAAAGCTGCTTCAGCCTACATAGATGACATCTATGTTAATGAGGACATACTGTCTGCGGATGCAGTTCGAATAAAACTGAAAGCGTTTGGGTTAATAAGCAAAGACCCTAAGCGCCTAAAGGATGGAGTGCCCGTGCTAGGCCTCGAGGTCTGGGAGGAGGGCAATACGTTGCGATGGAAGCGAGGAAGCCCACTTCCAAAGTTACCCAATGTATTAACAAGACGTACTGTGTTTTCTATCTGTGGTAAATTGGTAGGACATCTACCTGTCTGTGGATGGCTCCGATCGGCAACAGGAGTGGTGAAAAGACGAGTGACTACAGTAACAAAAGGATGGGACGATGTTGCGGATGATGATTCTCTCCAACAAATGATGGCTGAAATGTTGTCCAGAGTGCATAGGAATGACCCTGCCCGGGGTGAGTGGCAAGTGTCTGGAAACGAACTAAATGCATGGGTTGACGCAAGTTCGTTGGCTACAGGTGTCGTGTTGGAGCAACTAGGTGTTGTTGTGGAAGATGCATGCTGGCTTCGTCCGAAAAATGATGCCCAACATATAAATTTGGCAGAACTTGATGCCACGTTAAAAGGTCTTAATCTCGCATTGCAATGGCAGACTAATGTTGTGCATCTCCACACTGACTCATTGTGTGTTTACCATTGGTTAACCGACACCTTGACTGGAAAGGCTCGAGTTAAGACTAGAGCTGCAAGTGAAATGCTAGTACGAAGGAGACTAGCAATAATTAAGCGTCTAGTTGACGAATACAGCTTGCAGGTAGACATTACGTTAGTCTCGTCGATGCAGAATTTGGCTGATAGCTTGACTCGAGTACCAAAGAGGTGGATCGATGCAATGAGGCAGGGATCCGATCTTCAACAACAAGCATGCGCGACTGTAACGGATCAATTAACACCTAACCAGATCCGTATGATACACCAGCAGATTGGACATCCTGGAATTCAGAGGACTGCATATTTTGTCCGAAGAGTATGCCCTGCAACTACAAAAGCATCAGTGAAAGCAGCCATACGTTCGTGTGAAGAGTGCTAGAGAATTGATCCGGCACCATCTCAATGGCAAAAAGGGAAGCTCGAGGTGGAGGGCAACTGGCAGCGAGTAGGGATGGACATAACACATTATGGGGACAAACATTTTTTGACCATGACGGATTGTGGCCCGACGCGTTTCACAATATGGCGCCTGTTGACACGACAGGATGCAACCAGCATTATACAACAGTTGAGAGCCGTCTTTTTTGAACGTGGTGCCCCGATTGAAATTCTGACTGATAATGCCGCCACATTTCGATGTCAAGAATTTCAGAAATTCGTGCACGAATGGGGGATTAAAATGCATTATCGGTGTGCATATTATCCCGAGGGTAATGGTATAGCAGAACGGTGTCACCGCACCATCAAAAGAATTGCAGCCAGGACGCAATGCTCTATTCCAGAAGCTGTGTACTGGTATAATATAACACCCAAGAACAATGCAACACCAGCAACTGCACCAGCCAATGGGATTTACCAATATGAACAGCGTGTGAAAGGAGTTGATGCCATACAATCAGTGGTGAGTGTTGTCAATACACCATATCAGGTGGGAGACCTTGTTTGGATAAAACCCCCGAATGCTGGGTGCACTACGAAATTTTTCCGGGGAAAAATAGACGAAATCATAAGTCCTCAGACTATGTTGATTGGTGGCATACCACGTCACGTAAAAGATATCCGCCCTTGTTATACCTCTTCTGATTCTGAGGACGATGAGGAGGATCACACACCGTTCAGAGATGATCCTGATCACTTACTGCCCCTTCAGGTGAGCATAGAAACACCACCAACAGAACCAGACGAGGGAATGATGGGACATACTGATGACAATAGTGAGGAGAGCGATGGACACAAGGAAGTAATGCCTCATCGAAATACTCGACAGAGACGAATACTGCCCACTCCCCGTGATTGCGAAACCCCGTGAGAAGGGATGATGGAGCACACCGAGGAGATGACGCCTCCGATTCTTCGGAGAAGTACCCGACAAAGACGGATACTGCCCCCCTGCCCTGATTGTGAGACACCGCCTATGGAACCACGAGACGGGATAATGGAACAGACTGGTAGTAATGATGGTGGTAATGAAGAAAACAGCAATGAGGAAGTGCTGCCCCCGATTCTTCTAAGGAGTACCCGCCAACGATGATTGCCCGCATGTCCTGTTTGTGATCATGAGATCAGGGGGGAGTGTGGAGAAATGCGTGACTTACCTGGATAGACCACGTGCGGGTCGGTCACCGAAAATAAATAAAAAGAAAGAAAAGAAACGGTCAAGACTCTTATTTATAGAGTAGTGATCACGTGAGTTAAGAGGAGGGGAGACTGTTGGCAGAAGTCAGTGCTGTCAGACGTGCTTTAGAGTTTTGTTATTATATGCTGTGCTCGATTGTTGGGAGAGAGAAAAGAGAAGAGGAGGAACCAAGAAGACATTCTGCAGATACTTGACTTTGTGTTGGTTTTAGAGAAGACTAGAATGGAAGCAGATATAGAGAGAGCACGGATAGAACAAGAGACTAGAATTAGGGAATTAGAGGGAAGAACTTTACATCAAGAAAGAAGAAATTAATTCAATATAACAAGACGGGTTAGGTTAGTACCTACGTTCAACAAGACAGATGTTGACCGATATTTTCAGCATTTTGAAAAAAATTGCTGTAAATTTTAAATGGCCCATAGAAGCATGGCCAATATTACTGCATTACTGTTAAGGCACACTAGGTCTGCGCTGATTACAACATTGTGAAGTCAGCCATTCTTAAAACTTATGAAATGGTGCCTGAAGCAACCGACAGAGATTCAGGTCGTATAAAAAATTGGAAAATCAATCCTATGTAGAATTCTTCCGACAAAAGAAAGTATACTTCGACCGATGGAGTTCTTCCAAAGACGTAGAATCGGACTACGATAAGCTCCGAGAGCTAATTTTAATCGAAGAATTTAAGAGTTGCATCCACGATGATTTGAAAGCATTCCTGAATGAGAAGCAGCTTACAACGGCTTATCAGATGGCAACTCTCGCTGATGAAACAGCGAGGCAAAAGCAGACCTACTGCCTATTCGAGCAAAAAGATCCCAGGGACTACCGAATGATGACTAACATCGATCGTACCACAAAAACTGTTGGCGAGAACAATGTGTACCGACCTCCTGCATTAAGAAGCAGTACCCCCATACAAAGCCACCGCCTCCTACCTATCGTCAAACAGACGGGTGGAGAACCATAACGTGCCCTACTGTGTAAAAGTTAGGGTACATCGCCGTACACTGCCCTGACAGAAAAGGCACCGATTTTGGACAGAGATTTACGAGTAAACCACAAGGCTTCATCTCTTCACATAAGCGCATTACGTTTAAAGAAAGGAATATAGACCATTCATATCAAACGGTTTAATATCCCCAGTATATAATTGCTCGGATAAACAGCCTGTAAAAATTCTGAGAGACACTGGGGCAACCCAATCTTTGATTTTGGAGCAGAGTATGCCATGCGGGTAACAAACAGCCACGGGAGAATCCGTTGTGATTCGCGGAATTGGTGGAAATTACATCGATGCCCCAATCCATCGAGTCTCTCTTGATTCGGATATAGTATGCGGTCCGGTAGAAGTGGGCGTAGTCAGTAGCCTTCCCATGAAGGGCATCTCGATGTTACTCGGGAATGATCTAGTCGGAGAAAGAGTCATCCCCCACCCAAGAGTGATAATTAAGCCAGACATTTCGAAAAATACCGAGTTGATGGAAAAGCAACACCTCGACATATTCCCATCATATGCGCAGACCGCAAAAAGAAATGCAGAAGAAGAGTCTGCGATGAAAGATCAGTCCGATGAGGACGAAGAAATTAACCTCTCCCTGTTATTCATGAATCCTGAGGTAGAAACTAAATCGACACCCGTGAATACAAATAATCTCCTTACTAACCACAAACCCTCTCCCAGGTTTCCCACCTCACGACAGTTGATCATGGAGGAACAGCGAAGAGACGACGAGATTTCTTCCCCCTTCGAAGAAGCGCTACCCAAGAAAGAACTGGAGAAAGTACCCTCTGGTTACTTCATAAAAAACGGCGTGCTGATGAGGAAGTGGAGGCCCTCACAATCCCCGGCGCACGAAGACTGGTCAGTATTATACCAACTAGTATTACCTAAGACACGCAGGGCTGAAGTATTAGAAGTGGCTCATGAAATCCCTTTTGGGAGGCCACTTAGACATTCACAAGACTTACGAGAGAATCACTAAACATTTTTATTGGCCAGGGGTATGCGAAGACGTATCTAACTATTGCCGAACTTGTCACATCTGCCAGATGGTAGGCAAGCCGAACCAGAAAATACCAGTCGCCCCATTACATCCTATACCCGCATTTGAAGAACCCTTCTGCCGAATTTTGATCGACTGCGTGGGTCCACTTTCCAAAACTAAAAGAGGAAATCAGTATATATTCACCCTAATCTGCGCATCCACCAGATTCCCGAAAGCAATCCCACTCAGAAACATATCTGCTGAGAAAATCATAAAGGCCCTTCTCAACTTCTTCTCCATTGTTGGGCTACCAAGAATAATAAAATCCGATCAAGGATCGAATTTTATGTCCAGGAGGTTTCAACAGTCCATGAACATGCTGGGTATACAAACAGTCAAGTCGAGCGCATATCACCCTCAATCCCAGGGCGCCTTGGGAAGGTTTCATTCTACACTGAAGACCCTGATCCGAACTTATTACCTTGGTCACCAGAAGGATTTGGATGAGGGTATTCTCTTCTTGATGTTTGCAGCACGAGGTGCTACACAGGGATCTTTGGGATTCAGTCCATTTGAGTTAGTGTTTGGCCATTCGGTGCGTGGCCCCCTAGCATTGTTGAAAGAAAAATGGCTTCAGGAAGGATCCGCCCACGGACCCATGCTGAAGTACGTATCATAGTTTCGAAATCGACTACATGAAACCAGCCAACTGGCACGCGAAAAACTGCGGACAACTCAAGCCAGAATGAAGACGCATTATGACCAAAATGCTGTCCCCAGGAGCTTCGAAGTTGGAGACAAACTGCTTGTTTTGTTACCCTTATCCACTTAAGGCTCGGTTCTACGGCCCTTATACCATTGCTCGGAAGGTCAGCGAACTAAACTATGTAATTAATACCCCTGATCGTAGAAAGTCAACACAGAAGTGTCACATCAATATGCTCAAACCATATTTCGAAAGGGATAAATTATACCTTATCGTGGTCACCACTCCGCCCGCTTCCGTGAGGAAACCAATAGATGACAACGAAGAGATCTCAAAGAAAAACCAACACCCCCTGAAATTATCAAATTCAGAAATATTAACCAACCTTACCTCCCTCGTATCTCATTTGTCAAGTAACGAAAGAGAGGATATAACCCTCCTTATTCGGGACTACAGCGATCTCTTTCCGGATGTACCTAAACGAACTAACCTTGTTCAACATGATGTAGGGATTTAAAATGCCCTCCCCATTAAACAACACCCGTATCGTGTCAACCCACATAAATCAGAAATAATCAGTCATGAAGTAAAATATATACTCGAACATGGCATCATTGCACCTAGCCAAAACAGCTGGTCATCTCCTTGTGTGCTAGTCGGAAAATCCGATGGATCCATTCGCTTCTGCACGGATTATCTCAAAGTTAATGCTGTCACAAAAGCTGACTCTCACCCCATACCTAGGATGGATGATTGCATCAATAAGATTGGCACAGCCACATATATTTTGAAATTAGACCTACTCAAGGGATATTGGTGTGTACCCTTGACTGAATGGGCTAAAGAAATACCCGCTTTCGTTACCCCTTATGGTTTATATCAATATAGAGTTATGCCTTTCGGGATGAGAAACTCCCAGGCCACCTTTCAGAGAATGATGAATTCATGCTTGCGAGAGATACCCGGTGTCGAAATCTATATTGACGACATCGTCATATACAATGATAGCTGGGTTGAACATATAACGTCCCTGAGAGCCGTATTTGATAGACTCCGACAGGAAAATCTTACTGTCACTTTAGCTAAAAGTGACTTTGGTAAAGCTGAAGTTATATACCTGGGGCATACAGTCGGCTCTGAGAAGATATCCCCAGTCGAGGCCAAAATTCAGGGTATCGTAGATTATCCTGCCCCTACCAACTTGAAGAGTCTGAGGCGATTCCTCGACCTGGCCGGATACTACAGGAAATTCTGTCGCAACTTCTCCGACATAGCGTCACCACTTACCCAGTTGTTATCCAAGAAGTTGAAATTCTTCTGGACATCATCTTGTACTATTTCAAACAGACTCGGCCGGTATTGAACACCCGGTTAGCTATTTCTCCAGGACGTTTAACGCTTATCAAAAAAAATATTCGACTGTTGAAAAGGAGACGTTGGCCCCCGTCTTAAGCCTAAAGCATTTCGACGTGTATGTATCCTCCTCATGCATGCAAATACTCGTTTATACTGATCACAACCCACTCATCTCATGCATAAAATGAAAGATAAAAATCGCAGATTATTAAACTGGAGCTTGATTCAACAAGAATATAGCTTGGAAATCCAGCATATCCGGGGAGTTAATAACGTTTGTGCCGATGCATTGTCGCGTGTATAATATGTATAAACTAGAACCCTTCTTTAAAAAAGAAAAAAAACGTCTTCCAGACTCTTTATCATTTTTTTTTATTTAATAGTTAAACAAAAACTAAAAAAAAATGGAAATCTTAGATAAAAACAAATTGAGGAAATACGGTTCACAGATTTAGCCGGGTTGAAGATATTTTGCTACTCTTCATGAAATTGAATAAAAAGAATTAAATTAGAAAAATCTTCGGAAAAGATTTTTCTTAAATAGGTGGTGCCATGTTACATTTTTAGTAAAAAAACAATGTAATTAATTATTTTTTTGATATGTCGTTCGAAATCAAGAGAGAATAGGAGTTTTTGATATGTCGTTCGAAATCGAGAGACAAAAAAGAGAGTCTGCCTCTCGCTACCGAGCGAAACAGTCTTCAACGGCGACACTGCGAACAGGTGTAATATTACCAGTAATATAGTACTGTGGTTGATAAAGCCGAGGATGGCGCGCTTAATAAACATTGGAAAGGAGTTCACCTGATGTATTTGGAATAAGTTTTTGCAAAAGGAAGCCGGATGAGACGGAAAAGAATTCGATTAATATTGAAAAGGTGTCTACTTAAGATATTTTGGAGCCAGTTTTTCGGAAGGAAATCTGATAAGAAGAAGAAAGAAGTAAAGACACTAAGACAGTGAGTGAAACAAAATCTCTCTCTCTCCCTCCCTCTCTCTCTTTCTCTCTCTCTCTCTCTCTCTCTCTCTCTCTTTGTTTTGAACTGAGCAGACGACAATGACCAGTACGAAAATGTCGTATTTGGGCCTGGCATATACATAACTTGAACATTCTCTCTCTCGATAAAGACAATTTATTTTCTTTCACGCAGTACAGTTTAAACTATCAAAACAATTGCATTTTTTTCTACGTATTTTTTTTTTGTGTTGTTATAAATAAACTTTTATTCATAATTCCCATTAGCCTTTTGTTTGTTATTTCGGTTGTGTTTTTCTGTATTGTGTTTTACCGTTGTCTCTGAAGAATTTGAATAATCCCTTCCCGTATTTATTTTTTTTAATCCCGGGAATTTTTATTATTATTATTGTTGCGATTCTATCTCTACAGTCCCCAGTGGATATAGCCAAGTCGTAACAATACATAAGGTCCGAGGATCGAGTCATAGTAACAGTCAAGAGGTCTATGTCCCCAAAACATGCATGTCCGTAGATTACTGTTTTAAAAAATAATAAATTAATAAATAAATAAAATAAAATAGTATTTGTTTACGTCCAAATAAAAAATGGACGATTTTCTTAATAAAAAACGATCTCCAAGGTGGAGACGCTAACCATATTATCGTTTAAAAAATCAACAACAACAAAAAATCTACGTAAAAATATGCACCTCGTAAATGATTGCATTTGCAAAATACAAACAGCTATATCTTTATGTCACTATAGTTTTTAATGTAGATATTCCATAACTCACCATGAATCATGTATTGTTTTAGAAGATTCGGGCGGAGCGAGTTTTAGTGGTTACAGTAAAGTTTGTGTAATTATAATATACTTATCATTTAAAAATTTAAAAAAAACATCATTTTTAAATTTCATTTATAAAAATATTTTTTAATTTTTCATTATTTTTTGCGTTGGATGGCTTCAAAACGTATTTTATATACGCGATCTCTTTGATATACCAACGCTTTCAAACAGGAAATCAATGAATTATATATATATATATATATATATATATATATATATATATATATATATATAGTAAGTTATAAAATATATATGGCAATTAAGCTACACAGAATATTCCGCGTTTCATCCACACTAGGATTTATCAGGCTTATGCGATGAGTTGTGGTAGTTTCGCGTTTTTATATACGTACATTCTATTGAGTTTTTAGTTAGCCAATCAGCTTTCTAGTTTCAACTGCACCCTTCCTAATCAACCAATAAGCATGCACTTGCAGGACAAAAGCCCAGTTGACATCCGGCTCACCTCTTCCTTTGTGTGTGCGTGCTATTTTAACAGGGAGCGTAGGTATCTAGCGTTCTGACCTATTTAAACCAGGCTAAATGTTTTTTATGTTAGTTTATATATATATATATATATATATATATATATATATCTGATAATTTATGTATGTTTAATCTATTTATTTTCTATTTTTATTGTTAATTTTAAAATTATTTTATCATTTATATATATATATATATTATTTTTATCATAATTATCCACTGACACGTGTTTCGTCGTCTACGACTCATCTAGCTAGATTCAGCCACTCTGATGAGTCGTAGACGACGAAACGCGTTTCAATGGATAATTATATTTTAAAAATAATATATATGCCGCTCCCCATTTAGTGGGTACTAAATGTGTCAAAGGGAAAATTATTCCCAACTAGCATTTAGGGAAAAATATATATAAGGCACTATCATGTTGGCACACAGGTTCTCGCCAGATTACCGAAGGAAAGTACCAGATGGATGACCATTTGGGAAATGATTTGATTAAATCGTAAATATTTCACAGGAGACGCGTTTAATTCAGTGGAGGAAATGTACCCCCGAATAAAGTCGCCTCGCGGTGAGGCGACAAGGCGATACTCCACGTAATGGTGTACCTGCAAGATGTCTTCTTGAAGCTGCATGTCAAGCACATGTTTGCCGCAGATAATAGTGACATATGAAGTGTGCACGACACGGAGTTTCGTCTCGTGGATCACCTAAAACATTTCGTAGCTGGGGCTAGTTCAATGAGTAAAATTTATTCTCGCATCCGAGTTCTGCCAACGACAACGACGACGATGGTTATGTTATATAATAAAAAAAGATAAAATGGGAACGGTTGTCCAGATGCAATAATCCATACTGTTCTTACCAGAGATGTTATTCTATTCAACTATTTAAACTTTTATTTTTACACAGAATCCACCACTTATCAAGGCTCGGGTGCCACTCGAGGATAAGGGTTATTGCGTGTACAGTAATCAATGGGATAGTATCGTAGGAATAGTTAGTATTGGAGGTCTGATAAAGTGGCTTACTTAAGGGGGTGGTTTATCAGGAACTTGTTCATGTTGGACTTGGTGACATCCAAGTTGTAGTCAGGTGGGAAACAGACAAACGGCAGAGGGTTCCACAGGTATTTCGAACTACCTTCCACTACATTATGTCGAGGAAGAAGAGGAAAAAAAAGATTGATAAAGGAGTCTTACTCCGAAATATATTTCTTTAAAAATAAACACCCGTTTATTTATAAAAAAAAAATTCGCGTTGTAGTTTTGGCTTCAAATGTATTTATATATGTTTTATTCTTCAAATTTCCCTCAAGGCTTCTAACGGATATACACAAAAATAACTACCAAGATTTTCAAAGTACGCGACCACGCGTCACCTATCCGGCTTCATAAAAACCCCGCAGTTAACAACATCACGTGGACTCTTCATCGAACTACCTTCCACTACATTATGTCGAGGAAGAAGAGGAAAAAAAAAGGATCGACAAAGGAGTCTTACTCCGAAATATATTTCTTTAAAAATAAACACCCGTTTATTTATAAAAAAAAAATTCGCGTTGCAGTTTTGGCTTCAAATGTATTTATACATGTTTTACTCTTCATATATATTTATATGTATGTATGTCATTTATAGTGGGTTGAAGAGTTCTAATATATGACGCTTCAAGAATTTTTTATTTTTTAATATTATTTTCATGTTGTATAATTTTAATGTTGTCAACGAGGACCTTTTTAAGATTGGAGGCGGACAGTTATGTTCTTTTCGTGGACGAATCGAAAGCTCTCGTGTCAGCAACAATTATAGAACTTTTAGTAATATTTTTGATTTTGATATAAAAAGAAAGATTATACGGAAAATGGAAAAATTAAAAAAAAAGAATCATAAAGCAAAGTGTCTCCGTTGCGTTTAATATTTGCTTGAATATATATATATATATATATATATATATATATATATATATATATATATATATATATATGCCGTTGCGGCATTTTTTTTTTACACCGGCATCACATCATTATCAAGGCCAAGAGGCCACTCAAGGATGAGGGTTAAAGAGTGTACAGTAGAAATTGGACAATATAGTAATCATTAGTAATGAAAATTCGGTAAATTTGATAACTTATATGGAACGGCTCATCAAGAACTTATTTACGTTAAACTTGAACACAACCATATTGTAGCCAGCCAGAAAGCAGGAAAACAGAAGACAATTCCACAGGCGTGCAGTTCTAAGAAAGAATCTTTGTTCATGGAATCTACGTTTAGGTTTAGGCACAGTAGTAAGTATCTTTCAGATATGGTAAATAAAAGAGATAAGAGGCAGACATTTTTTTGCGCAGAAGACTGTTTAACTGCTATGATGTTTTCACATATAAAAGCAATTTAAAAATGTTGTCCAACAAAAACTTGACATTAATATTCGCGCTCATTTCAATGCGAATATTACGCACTTTACAGCACAGCGTCAGCTTGTACATGAGTTTTATTGTAACGATGCTGTCTACTCGCACTTGTTTTATTGGGAAACTTTCTGTTGGTCGCATCGTTTCTGCTTGTGAGATTTCTACGTTTTCTCTCCGAATTCTTTGAACTTCTATAAAAAGAATTTGCGGCTCTAATTTGGAAAGAGAAAACTAAATAGAAAGGCGAGAGAAAACACAGAAAGCAACGACAATCGCGCAACAGAGTAAAGTAAGAAAAAATAAATAAATGGAAGTAAAAAGTAAATAAATATGAAAAAAAGGAAGGACAGGAAACAGTTTAGAAAATTTATACAATTGAGGGAAATTTTTATTTTTTTATTTTTATTTAAAAGTTAAACAAACGTCGTTCTTAATGAGAATGCAAATAAAAATTTAAAACATAAGAAATGGAAACTATTTATTTTATTCAAATAAATTGAATAGAAATAAATTGGTACTTGATAAAAGGAAGTTAAACGAAGACTCACCGACTTCCATAATAAAGAGAAATGTGTATTTAGGATGTACATATGCGTGTGCATAAATGTATATCCATTTATATATATATATATATATATATATTTATATATATATATATATATATAAATGTATATTCATTTATATATATATACATATATATATAAGTGTATATTCATTTATATATATATATATATATATATATATATATATATAATTTTTAAAACTTCAAGTTTACAAATCGAATAATAAACTTAAAGCAAATATAAATATTAATATTTATATTTATATGACAATTCTAACCAGATAAAAAGAGCTCAATATTCGAGATATAGCATTAATATGAGGAGTTCAGTATAAACTCTGTAAATTAGAAATTACAACATACAAGGAATACAACAATTAAAAAATGTTCCTTATTTCATGAAATTTCCAAGAATAGATCTTATCTTCAGAGGAAATTACTTAGGAAACTGATATTCATAGGCAAGCTATAGAATGCAATATGGCAACATCAGAGACTTCACGTCGACATTCCTGCACTTCTGTGCACACGCATCTGCATTTGCCGTAAATGCATCGGCGAAATCATTAATCGAAATCATTAAGTTCTCTCTAGTCCACCACAGGTCTCTCTTTGTTTTAATTCGTCTGTACTACCGCCATTAACGGTTCCTTTTTTTTTTGCTAACGAAAAAAAGTGGCCAAAATAAGCTCTAGATGATGTGCGACCTAAAGGACAAATGTCACATAGCGCAGTACGCAATTCAGGTCATTACCTTTCAAACGAACCTTAAGTTCTGACCAATAGTTGCTGACATTTGGAACTGATAAAATTGCCAAAAAAAAGTAATATATCTATGGATGGATTCTTTTTTTTACATGGAGGTCACCACTTATCAAGGCCCGGAAGCCACTCGAGGATAAGGGTTAGTGCGTGTACAGTAATCAATGGGATAGTATCGTAGTAATCGTTAGTATTGGAGATTTGATAAAGTGTCTTACTTAAGGGGGCGGTTCATCAGGAATTTTTTTATGTTTGACTTGAAGACATGCAAGTTGTAGTCAGGTGGGAAAAAGACAAACGGCAGAGAATTCCACAGGCGTGCACTTCTAAGAAAGAAGCTTTGCTCATGGAATCTACGTTTTGATTTAGGCACAGATAAAGAGTGGGGAATCTCTGGTTCCCCCTCGCCAATCTTTTACGAAAAACACCCGTCTAGCTGAAACCACTGTCAGTAATTTTCGCCACTCTTTATCTGTGCCTAAATAAAAACGTAGATTCCATGAACAAAGATTCGGAATTTCGATGATAATCCCATCTTCATGCAGGATAATGCTCCCATTCACACAACTGGCAATGTCAAGGGGTTCCTGGAATAACATGATATTCCGTGTTTGGATTGGCCTGCACAATCACCAGACCTCAATCCTATCGAAAAAGTATGACATTACATCAAGCAACAGCTATGCAGTGATAAAATTTCAAATTTGGAAGAGCTTTGGACAAAAATTAAAGAAAAGTGGGATGCCCTCTTCCCGGAGTATTGCTGCAGTCTACTTCAAGGAATTCTGAAAAGATTGCAGCCTGTCAAATTACAGAAGGGCTATGCTACTAAATATTAACTAGTGCATTGTGTTCCTGTTGTATTTGTGTTGTATTAATGTCTTAAAGTTACATTTAAGTAACAATTTTCCATTGTGAAGACTTTCTTTTTGCCTCCACAATTTGAAGTTATTTTTAAATTGCCGTGAACACTAAAAAGTCAAATATGAAAAATCAAAACTATAGAAGAATAAAAGGCGAATCAAATGCGGTATAGGTTGTTTAAACAGCTACATTTGATTTAGCTTAAATTTGCAGGGTTGTTTTTAAAATTACAAGTGCGAACTTTCTTTTTGTCGCCTGTGTAGTAGTTTATTATATACAATTGTATTTTCTTATTCTTTATAGACTAGAAGCATATCGGCATCCTCGGATTCAAATCTATCGTTTTAACTTCTTAAAATCTCTATCTTTTTCAGAGTGTTATATGTATGGTTGCGTTGACAAACTAGCGACGTGCGCTCGTGAGTCTGGTATGTCAGGACGAGGCTACGACGACTGCCAACTGGAACTGCGCTTGTGCGGCCTTAAATGCGTCACCGATCCTTCAAGTTTTAACAACTGAGCGCCAAGAGCCAGAAGAACGTGTAGCCTTTTCACTTCCGGAAGTCTGTTGGTAAAACAAACGCAAAGAACTTTTGACTTCGGAAGGACTCGAAGGTCCTATTTCCCAAGGCAGACCTGGATAGACAAAAGAAAAAGCAAAAAAAAAATATATATATACACAAAAAGACAGCAAATAAATAAACAAAAGCAACAAAGCACAAAGACACACATGCATAAGCAGCAACACATCAAACGTTACGTGATGTAAAAATATTTAATTATTAAAGTGTACTAAATCAGCATATTTGGCATTGTTTATTTATTTATTTTCATTAATTCTATACACGTTGACACACCGGTTCTCGCCATATCAAGGAAGTTAAGCAACGATGAGCCTGGCCAGTAGCAGATGGGTGACCATTTGGGAAGACTAAAAGTTGTATGTATCGCGACGAGTCGTAGAAATTCCCAGGTAGGTATCTGGGTGTGCGTTTAATTCACGGAGGTGGGGGGGTGTATTTGTTTGCTTCCCCATTGAGCTAATTAGGCACAAGGTCGTTTTTTAATGTGGAGAGAGAGAGGGAGGAGGAAAGGAAAACGGGACCAGCTCCCGATAGGTGGGAAATAGGAGCTGGATAGTGAGAGCCATTTGGTATATAGGGTTGCCCTTACATGGACCAAAAAATTGACACAATGACAATGGTCTTTGATTGCAACATCTGCCGGAAAAGCGTACTACACTTTGATTTTGACACAAAGGTCCCAGGAGGCCAGAAGGTAGGGGGAGGGGGAGATACACCCCCGAATCAGGACGGAAAGCAACGTCTTTACTTTTCTTCCCGAGATTACCATGGCTCTACAATTTAGAGAGCCGTGGTCGCCGAAGATGTTTAAAACAGCAGGGTCGCTGCATGCATACAATTCCAACTATATTGTTGAAATAATATTCAAAATTTATTCCCATACTAGCGGAGGGAACCCGACCATGCTGGGTCGTAAAATGCGCTTAAATATATGTTTAATTCATGCAGATTTCGTATTTATTATTACAGAGCCAATTCTCTATTAATTATTATATTGTACCTAATATATAGCAGTGATTTAAGAAGTAAAAAAAATATGATTTCTGTTTAAATTACCTAATAAGTACATTAGACTACTCGGAAAAAAGGTACCCCTCCTTGCAAAAAACTAATCAGTTGATCCACGCAGAATTAATTTGTCTGGCCAATTGTTACATATTTCTTATCCGAGAGTTTGACTTTCTAACGATGCCAAATTTGTCATTTATTTGATGTGTCTGTCATCAATTGAATTTGGCCATGCACAGAAAGAACTAAAAATATGTCGGCAAGTTGAAATGAACATTTGTTGATTCTCATTCAATTCTGGACAACGTTGGGTTTTCCTGCTAGTCTATTAGTAACGATAAACTCAATAAGATTCATTCATTAGGTTTTTCTTCTACGAGGAACTTGGTTTCAGTAGTAATCTAAAGACCTCCTTAATTCCATATGTGTTTGAATACAGTATCGACAGGGAAAAAGAACTTCTATGTCCTTTCGCTGGTGTTGCTTGGCAGCCATAATCTATAGTGCTCAATATTCTGCATAGAGCAAGTAGTAACCTAAAAGAGATTGCATATAAATGAAAATTTTCTTCTAAACACACACCATTTATTATCTATTTTGTTAACGACGCCGGACAACGCCGGGTAACACTGCTTATATATATATATATATATATATATATATATATATATATATATATACTCGTAGTTTGCCCGGTCGTACAATACGCTAAAACATGATATTTCAATTTATGCAGCTTGCGTATGTATTATTACAGAATGAATCCTCTATTGATTATTATATATTCAATAGAGATTAAATCATTAGAAATAATTTGCCCGGTGGACTAATTCGCAAAAAAATAAAAATAAAAATAAAAAATAAAACAAAAAAAAATAATAATGATAATGTCGTTCATCAAATTCTGCCTATGTTTGTTTACAATATCACATCAGCTGGTATTTGGGCTTGAGGATGAATGCCCTGGAAAAGTCACTTCTGATTGATATTTGATTTTAAAATATGCAAACGAAGAAATGATTTGCGGCGATTTTAAATGGTACTTCTTTTATCGTAAATTGAACTCATTAAT
Source organism: Euprymna scolopes (assembly GCF_053919585.1). Lineage (NCBI taxonomy): Eukaryota > Metazoa > Mollusca > Cephalopoda > Sepiida > Sepiolidae > Euprymna > Euprymna scolopes. The sequence goes on from NC_136483.1 coordinate 166,691,445, forward strand.
TAAAAAAAAAAAAAGTTAAAATAAAATGAGGTGGTACAACCGAGCTTGAACAGGGGAACATCTCATCTGGAGTTGAATGCTCTACTACTGGGCTATATTTCAAGATGTCAATAGTTCTGTTGTTTTTTTTTAAGAAGAAATAATAAGATTTCATTATCTCTTTGCCGGTGTAATGTAAAATATTACCCTGTAAAAATGTTTTTTTTATCTTTAATAAACAAAGACGATTTTTAGGAACGGATGCTTCGATTTTCGATACTTATCGGATGAATTTCTGTACAAAACATATCTAAGAACACTACCAGACATATAAATTAGCTTTGTGTGAAATTTGCAAAAGAAAGACCCAGTCGTTTCGGAACCTATGAGGAAAGAACTCACACACAAAATGACTTTTATATATATATATATATATATATATATATATATATATATATATATATATATATATATATATATATATATGCAGGAATATGACAGAGGAAAAAGTCAAATTACTGATGTAGATGTGGCAACAGTACTCCATTTTAGTACGTGTTTGACACTTATAGAGGTAAAGATACTGCATCAAAAGTGAGATACTCTCATATGTGCTAGAAAGATCCGATGATTTTTGCAGCAATTTTAGTAACAGGTTTGGCGTAAATCTCCACTTTAGGTCTAGGTTGAAGATCAGTCCTAAAAGCTGCATTAAGTAGAAAGCCATTCATTTCAGTTGGTGCAAAGTAAGGGCTCGAGCTTTGTTTCTAAAAGGAGAAGCTTGGTTTTAGATATGACCAGCTACGTTTCCTCCATTTCGCTAAGTGCCCCAGGTAGGAAGAGACAGAAACAGAAGACTTGCAAAATGTCAATCAGCATCAGGTACGCGAATAAGTTTGTCAATAATTTGTGTTTGCGATGCCTCCGTTCAGTCTTGAAAGACAAAGGATACCCCCTGTAGGGACCGTTGCGCGTGTAATTGTGAGGCAAGGGTTGCGCAATCGTCAACCACACCTCCCCTGAATCGGCACTGTTTGAGTCCAGTGGCAAGAAAAAGTCCAGGACAACTGGAAATTTGTTTTAGATCATAAGCAACCGAGAATTCGTGACAAGACCCCACCACCCACCCCTTTTCCTATTTTGAACATTAAAGTCATTATAAACATGTATGCTGGAAGAAGGATAAATACACAACATATAATCTATCAAAAATAGTAACTCCATTATTGTATGGACGATAGAGGTCAAAGGTTAGTTGTGGTTAAGTGCTACATTGAAACACATAACGAAATTTATAGTAAACTCAATGTACGACTAAATACCATATCCATGGTGATCATGATTGTCGGGTTTTGATGCCATGCTGTGGTATCCTTTGATTATGGAATAATTGGTAGAACCTGATGGGCTAATGCCAGTTTCACATATAAAAAATAGATCCAGATTGGTTTATTGCAATGGGATTTCCATCTCTCGAATATTTGAACGCATAGATGTAAGAAAAAATAGATAGTAAGAATCCGTGTTTGATGTATTGGGGTTTTGTTTTAGAACTTTTCATGTTTGGATTTATAAATTTTTTTTTTAAGAGACGAGTACATATATTGCAAGACGAAACGCAGAGAGAATGGGTAAGCAGGTTATTTTTTGTAAAAATTAAAGAAAGCAGTAGCATTTCCTATCAATATGGTATCGAGGGAACCCACAGGAAAGTACTGCATGGTCTAGACTTCATTCAACAAATGACAATACAGCACCCACAATATTTTAAACCAACTGTTACGTCAACCATCTAAAGTTTGGGTCCTTACACACTCGAACAGATAACCCAGACAAAACATGTACTTAGAAGATGTCCCAACCACATGGAAATTCGTCTCTAATTGAGCTAAATTCCATGTCCAATGCAATTTTGAAGGTCGGATTTTGATGTTATGTTTGAGTAACATGTAATCCAAAAATCATCAGTTGGAGCTGACGGACAGTTTCACGCAGAAAGGAATACAGAGCGTCCAAATAAAACGTATGCACTCTTTAAATGACTATAAAACCAACATTTATTATAAAAACGGAAAATCCATATATCAAAATACTGTGAACAAATATAGAAACCAACTAATTATCGAAAGTGTTCAAATTGTTGGCCATTGTTGTCCATGAACAGCTAACAACGCTCATTGATTGAATCGAAAACGTTCCTAATAAGTCCAATTGGTATGTTGACTCATCTTTTTTTAATGGTTGCTTTCAGCTCATTCATTGTAGCTCGTTTTGTGGTGTAAACGCTGTGTTTAACATGCCCCTTCATCCCCTCACCCCCCCCAAAGAAAGAGAAAAATCCATGTGGAGGGGGTCAAATCTTGTGAGTGTGATACATTCTCTTCGTCCTACCTATCAGTTTCGCAGATGACTATCAAGATATGCTCTTACGCCATGATGGTAGTGGGGAAGTGTTCCATCCTGCTGGAAGTGCTAATCTGTATTCCTAAACATCTCTTGGGAACGTGGCATAGCGTATTTATGTAGCAAGTTGAGATAATTTAAAGGATGTATACATTTCATTGGGGCACCCTGTATATCCGTATTGGTAAGCTGTTAGTGGATTTCAACATTTGGAAGATTGGAATGCAGAACTCCGATGTTGAAAAAGAAAACTGGATAATAAGTATCCACGTTAAAAGTTGGAGAACTAGATTTAAGCTTATATTGAAAATATTTGTGTACGAGACCAGTAAATGGATCGAAAGACATTACATAGAAAAAATGAATGCTCAGACTATCCTTGTTAGCTGATAAGAAAGAAAATCCATAGCAGTTTCCAGCAATGTAGTGGCGAGATGCCCCACCGGAAACTACTGGTCCAGATTTAATGCACCAATTGGGAATACAGCATCTTTTGCACCATCTGAGAGGACAGCTCCTTAGCCTATTAGGTGCATAAGGTCAGCCTAGATAAACCATTTACTGCCAGCACTCTTATCAGTGATATGAAAACAAAAACAGAGGGGAAAAATTACTGCAGTCATCTTCAAGTAAAATGTCCCACTGCTTGTAGTAATAATGAAATAATAAATATTTACTAGCGGGACCTGTGGAAATTCCACAGGAGACTCATTCATATGTAATATATTGATGTTGGCATTCAGTAGATGTTCAGCGTATATGGAGACCCGCTGATATTATTGTACCTCTTTTGCTAAAATTGAAAAGGTATTTATCTAAGCTAGCAGAGATGCCCCCGTAGTCCAGTCGTAAAGTACGCTTAAATATGATATTTTAATTGTTGAAGATTTCGTATATATTATTATAGTGTTTATGTTCTATCGATTTTTATATATTATAAAATTACGATTTAAAAAATATGACTTGGGTGCATCAGCTTGAACCGAAACCAAAACTTATGAAAAAAATATTTGTATGTGTATATATATATATATATATATATATATATATATATATATATATATATGTATATGAATGTATATATGTATGTATGTATGTATGTATGTATGTATGTATGTATGTATAACTTGAGTTCTTTTGGCTATAACCCAAATCGAAACCAAAACTTATGAAGAATCTTTGATAAAATTATTTGTAAAAAAATTAGATTACTGGAGTGCCATCAGCTATAATCGAAACCGAAACCCAAACTTATGAAGTATTATTCTAGGTAAAATTAATTATTAAGAAAATAGATTACTGGAGTGGTATCAGCTCTAATCGAAACCGAAACCAAAACTTACGAAGAATTCTTGGTAAAATTATTTATTACAAGAAATGGAAGTCCATAACAATTAAATGATTCGAATGTAAGCGTGACACACAAAATAAATAACACACACGCTATCGTATTAATATATAGATTAATGTTAAACAACTAGTAAATTTAAAATAGATCAAACATTACATGTGTATTTTTACGATTGAGAAAATATTGATCATGTGTTTTTACGGTAATCAGAAAAAAATAACAACTTTATAATTAAATATTTAGAGATTTATAAAGAATCAGAATCGGAATCGATGATTGTATCAGAATCGGGAATTTATACGGAGACGGTAATTGTATCGGAATTGGAAAGAATATTGGAATCGTCCCACTACTAATAAATACTATCAACGATCTAAAAAAGACGAGGAAGAGTAAACATTGTCACCAAGTAGCGAGGGGATACTGTATTTTGTTTCCCAATCGACCTCCGATAGAGAACCCATTGTTTATATTAAAAAAAAAGATTATGTGAGAGTAAGATAATGTTTGCATAAATCAACAATAAAAGTAACTTAAAATCTTTTGTATTTCACGTCTTTATTTGTAATAAGATTTGTAAGCGCAAGGAAATCTGAGACTTTTTAGTTCCATGTAAGCCCAATACTGATCAAAGATAATGACGTCTGAACACACAACGAAGAAGAAACGTTCCACATAACCATTTAAAAAATATTACAGTGATTTGTATGGGACCAACCAAAAAAAAACTAACAGTAATCACATTACGCTTGAAGGAATATGTAGAACATAATACATGAAAGGGTGAAAACTCCAGCCGTAGTTACTAAAGGAACGACTGCATTAATATCCC